>NC_066878.1:23223210-23398225 GCF_022985175.1 Labeo rohita
TTCAAGCTCTGTTTTAGTGTTTGATGAGCTGACCCTTTAAATATCATTTATGCAGTTGTTTATGAACCTGTAGGAAGAAAATACCCCTGTTGTGGTGTTGGCAAATGGTGACAGTTTGATAGAAATGTGAAATCTTTTCTTCTTTCAAATGTTGTAATTATTTGAAACCGTATGCATTATTTACCAAACACTTCAGCTTCAAGAAAACTTCTTCATGCATCTGTTGTCTTTCTGCTTATGACCTCCAGGTCCTCCAGTGAAACCAGAGAATCTGTCATGCACTGCTGTGCAAAGGGGCGAGAATATTTCCCCTTACATGAACTGCAGTTGGGATCTAGGATCACAAAAAACACTGATTTACGCAACTTACACTGTTTCTGTCAACATGTAAAAGAATTTAAAACCTTTTTTTGTCTTTTGCCAAATGACTCAAAGTGAAAGACTGGTGTGTTATTTACTTCCTCTTCTTGTCTTTTTTAGCCTTGTGTCAAACATTACATATAAAGATGACTGTGAACGGCCACTTGCAAGATCCTGCATCGTCGACCTGGAAACTTTTCCGATTCATATGGTTGTGAAAGTGTGGGTTGACGTGAAGAATGCGCTGGGGTCAGAGCGCTCAGACGAACTTATAAAAGATTCTTCCTATTTTGGTATGATCTCAGCTTTTGAATTAGGAAAGGATGCATTTTACACTGTGTGAATGCATCACTTCAACTGGCTTCTTTTTTTATGTCTTTGTTTGTTTTGTAGTGAAACCAAATCCACCATTGAATGTCAAAGTCCTCACTGAAGTTAACATCCCCACATCTCTCATGGTTACTTGGAAACATCCCATTGACAGGACCGCTTTGAAACTCTCTTATGCCATTAGATACCGGAAAGCAGCATCTGATGTTTGGATCGAGGTACGGAAAAGCCAAAAGCAATACAGGATAAAAACTCTGATTTGAATTGAAAACGTGATGTGATTTACTGAAACATTTTGTTAGGCCTTTTAATACTGCGAGTCTGATTTATCGTTGTTCTAAACCCTGCTTTTAACCTCAGGTGTGTTTCACACTTGTCATTCAGTAGCTGGTTTAGCAGCGACTTTGTGGCGTTTGCAATGCCAAACTTCTTAAGTGTCAGTGTTAGAATGTTGCAGCTTGATGCTTAGCAACCAACAGCCAATCGTGTGCCTCGTATTCACTCAGCATGTTGCATAAACAGCATTTAAGTGGAAAAATGGAAAACAGTGATGGAAAACATTCAAAAAGTAAAGAAAATACCATTTTATTTCCTTTCTAGTCTGGAAAACTTGATTGGTAATATATAATATGAGGATGTGCAATGCTAGAGTCTTTATGTAAACAGGTAATATAAGAAATGTCCAAACATCAGTTTATGAAGACCCAGGATTAATGGTTAACCCTGGGAAAAAAGATAAGTTTGAATTCCATTTACCCGCGTTTTCGAGTGACCCAGGTTTAAATAAATCAAATGTGTGAAAAGCCCTATTATGGATGGGAGCAAGTTCTGATCTCAGACAATGCAGTGCAACCTTTAATTATTTTCACCTTGCGGTTTCCCGGACAGGGTTTAAATTAAGACAGGAGTAGGCTTAATCTAGAATACTTAGACTGCAAAGAATAAAAAGACTGCAATCAAACAACAACAACAAAAGCATGTTACTGAACAAGAGAAAACAATTTTTTAAAGCTAGCATACTGCACACATCAGGTGTCATATAAAAGAAAAGGAATACTTAGAAATACTTTGCAATTCATTCTTGAATAAATTCTTGCAAGCAGCTGTTGTTATCAGTTTTGCAACATTTTTATTAGTATAATTTTTTATACTATCCATAAAGCAGCTGTTTTATAAAGAGAGAGGGAGAAAGAGTCAGAATTATATTGGCACTCTAAGAAAATATGGTTTTGAAAATAAATCTGTATTGTTTATCCAAAAGGAATAAACAATATTTATCCATCTTTCAAAAAAAAGGTAAATAAAAATCAATTGTAAAAATCATAAAAATCTAACTTTTCAACAAAATCACATTTTTTCTCTGATACACACTGGCCACAATTATTTTCAGTCATAGAAATTATTATGAGTCAAATTACTGAAGATCTATATTCTCATTCATAGTCACATTTTTTAACACAGCAGGAATATAAATACAGTATGAAGGAACACAAAGACCACATTCTCTTTATAACCATCACAATGAGGAAAAAAAAAAAAAAAATGAAACAAAAATATAATTCTAATGTGCAGTAACAGGTTGTTGAGCTTTGCAAACTGTGAAGTCAAGAAAATAGCTCAAAATAGAAAGTAAATAAGTAAATAAATAAATAACTAGATTAAAAAGTTTAAGTTGGCTTGAGGAAGCTGGACCAGAAAGTTTGAAAAGTTTGACAAAGTTTTAAGTTTGATGGTTTGAAGTTTAAAGTAGTTTTAAAAGGTTAAAGTTTGAATGCAGACTTTCAGATAAATAGATAGACAGATAGATAGATAGATAGATAATCAACATGTTGTTCGTATGATTCTAACATTATTAGCAAGTTACTAGCATGTTTTAATATGATTAGCATGTTGCTAGTCTTGTTTCTAGCATGATTAGAATTCTACTAGCATGTTGCTAGCATGATTAGCAAGTTGTTAGCATGTGCAGATTTATTCTCACTGATTTCTTTGCTCATGTCTACATAGAGTGCCAATAATTTTGATATATAAAACCTGGAAACACAATATTAATCTGATGGTAAACCTGCCTCCTGGTAGGTTTAATTTAAGCCTCAATTTAGTCCTGAAGTAGCTCTAGTCTTCCTCCAGTAAATCAGCCTATTAAATTCTGGACTAGACGAAGTCTAAGACTATTTAAAACCATGGCAGAGAAGCAGATTTCTGTTAGTCTGGTTTAAAGGGCCATTTTAGTCTAGGACTAGGCTTAATCTCTGTCCGGGAAACCGCCCCATATTTATTAAAGGAGAAGTTCACCCCCTTGACATCCAAGATGTTTATGTATTTCTTTCTTCAGTCGTAAAGAAATTTCAGCATTTTTCTCCATATAATGGACTGATATGGTGCCCCGAGTTTGAACTTCTAAAATTCAGTTTAAATGCGGCTTCAAACGATCACAAATGCGGTTGTAAACGATCCCAGCCGAGGAAGAAGGGTCTTATCTATTGAAACGATCGGTTATTTTAATAAAAAAAAAAATACAATTTAAATACTTTTTAATCTCAAATGCTCGTGTTGTCTTGTTCTCCCTGAACTCTGTGTATTCTGGCTCAAGACAGTTAGAAAAACTCCAATCATATTTTCTCCCTCAACTTCAAAAATCATTTCAAAATCATCCTACATCGCTGCAGAAGTACAGACCCAGTCTTTACAAAGTGAACATGCAAAGAAGATCAAACACCCTTAACAAAAAAGGTAAAATTTTGGACGATTTTGAAGTTGAGGGAGAACATGAGATGGGAGTTTTTTGACATACCCTAACTGTCATGAACTGGAAAAAACAGTTCAGGTAGAGTAAGACAAGACGAGCGTTTGACATTAAAAAGTATAAAAATTGTATTATTTTAATGAAAATAACTGTTCGTTTCGCTAGATAATGGTGCGTTCACACCAGATGCGAATCGCGCTGTTCGCGCGTAGTTGGACGCTTGAACATTTTGAGTTTACTAGCTTCATTCGCACGTGAAATTCACTTCACAACAGGGCTTCTGCCAGGCGACTCCAGTCTTGTTGTGAACTGGCTGACATGGATTTTGTTGAGTGGGTAGCTGCACTTTATGTGCTATGGAAGGCTGAAAAACGGTGTCTATATATATATACATATATATATAGCTCAAATTGAGTAAAGAGCGTTTTTACAACTTACCAGATTGTCCGACCTCCTCACTCACTTTCTTCCAAGCAAGATCCTTTTTATTCCTGTTTTTATAAAAGTACGAAGATCCAGGTGACGAAGACATACAGCAACAATGATTTTGTCCTCCACTGTTGTTTCGGATTTCTGCTCGCTACGTCGTAATCGTGTCACTACTAGAGCAAACTCCTGATTGGTTAACGCGGTGCGAATATTCGCTAAAGTTCACACATTACGTGTGTCAAACGCCCGAAAACACTCAATTCGCGCCGCAGGATGTCTATCGCGTCTTTGCATTGACTTAACATGTAAATCACTCGCGCTTAATGCTTCATTTGTGTCTGGTGTGAACGCACCATAAGACACTTCTTTCTCGACTGGAATCATTTACAGCCGCATTTGGGATCGTTTGAAGCCACATTTAAATGCATTTTGAAAGTTCAAAATCGGGGCACCATATCAGTCCATTATATGGAGAAAAGAGCAGAAATGATTTTCTCAAAAAACATAATTTCTTTACGACTGAAGAAAGAAAGACATGAACATCTTGGATGACAAGGGGGTGAGTACATTATCTGTAAACTGTTGTTCTGGAAGTGGACTTCTCCTTTAAGTCCTCACCTCTAAATAAAATCCTGTTTCATTCGTTCATGATGATTCTTTTAGGTGCCGGAGCTCTTCACCAGAGGTTACATTACGTCGTTCAGACTGCAGTCTCTGGAGCCGTACACTCAATACGAGGTGCAGATGCGATGCATTGGAGAAAATTATAGCAGTCACTGGAGCGACTGGAGCACAAGCGTTACAGGGAGCACTGCGGAAGCCGGTATGATCAATATTATTCATTAAGTGATTGAATTTCTCTGAAATGGTTGATGGAAGGATCCTAAAATTGGGTTATAAAATAAATACTCTATAAGAACAGTGTTGGGGAAGCTACAGTTTCAGAGTAGCTTCCCCAACACTGTTCTTAGGGAGTCAGTTGAATAGAATAAATCTGACTTTCCAACACAATGTACAGAAGAGTGATTTTGATTATTCTCTCGACTTGATTGACTGTGAAGTGTGTGCAAACAACATGACATTAAAAACAGTGATTTAAAAAAGCTTTATCTCATCATTAATACTCATTTTTTCACCATCTTATTTTTGCAGAGCCTGCAAGCGCACCTGATCTCTGGAGATTCATCCAGCCCATCTCTAATAATAACAGAAATGTCATATTCGTATGGAAGGTAAATTCCTTTTTTCACCTTACAGCTGCTAAAATATCAATAGTAGTATTTGTACAGGGTGCGAAACGTTGTAGATTGCTGTTTTGTTAAGTTAAATAGTGAATTTGTTCATGTTGTCTTCTCTTGCAGGCTCCTGTAAAAGCTAATGGAAAAATACTGGAATATTACCTGAATATCAGTCAGGATGACGGGTTAAAAAGACACCTTGTAAAAGCAGATAAGCTCAGCCTGAATTATACGATGGAGCTGCCAACAGGAAAATGGGCCAATATTGAAATAACTGCAGCCAATTCAGCTGGAGTGTCTCCTAAAGCAACTTTATTCATTCCAGCAACAGGTCAAGGTATGTTAAAGACTGCAGTTTTAGAGGGGTTGTCAGACAAATAAATAAATAAATAAATAAATAAGATGTGACCCTGGACCACAGAACCAGTCTTAAGCAACACGGGTATATTTGCAAAAATACAGGGTCAAAATGATCGATTTTTCAATTTTTTTTATTTATTGTGCATAAAACGCTTATTTATTATGTATAAATCTTAAAACTGCTTTCAGAAGCATTTGAAAGGTGTAATTTGTGATGTGTTTGAGATTTCGCAGAGCATCCTGTCATACAGAATATGAGCTGGTCGGTGAGTGATGAAGAGCCAAAGCCGAAGATGCAGGTGGAGTGGACTGCTGCCCTGCCTCTTCCAGCTGGCTTACGTCCCTCTGAATACCTGCTGGAGTGGGTGCAAATCACAAAGGATGGGCAAGAAAAAGAGCTTCATGCAGGCTGGCAGAGAGTCCCTCACAATGTCACCAATACCACACTAAACGGTACCAACTCTATTTTCTGAAGCTCTACTGACTAATAAGCTGGCCCGTGTGTGCATATTTGTTTACATTTTAGTCTGCTGATTGTCACATCTGCAGGATGAGGTTGAAAATACTAAATTTGTTGACTTATTGGTAGCTGAACCCATGATTACATTGGTCAAAAGATTTTTCAATTTGACCATTTTTTTTATGGCAGCGGCTGTTTGCACTAAGTGTAAATGGTTATAGAAGCTATTTACACTAAGTGAGAATAACATTTTATTAGCAACAGATGCTGTTTACACGAAGTGAAAATAGCATAATTTATTAGCCATAGATGCTGTGTACACTAAATGCAAATAGCGACAGATGTTATTTACGCTAAGTGAAAATAGCATATTTTATTAGCGATAGATGCAATCTATACTGTGCAAATTGCGATGGATGCTATTAACGCTAAATGAAAATAGCATTATTTATTAGTGATGGATGCTAATTACACAAAAAAATAACATTTTATTAGCGACATGCTATTTACACTAAGTGAAAATAGCATATTTTATTAGCAATAAATGCTATTTATACTGTGCAAATTGCAATGGATGCTATTAACGCTAAATGAAAATAGCATAATTTATTAGTGATGGATGCTATTTACACTAAGTGCAAATAGCAATAGATGCTATTTACGCTAACACTAAGTGAAAATAGCTTATTTTTTTAGTGATAGATGCTATTTATATACTATGAAAATAGCTATAGATTCTATTTACACAATGTTAAAATATCAGGATCTTCAGCTATTTATAATACTTATTGCAAATAGTGGCAATTATCTGCACTTCAGTATTGTAGTACATTATAAAACAGTATGCAAAAATAAAATATAGAGTGTAAATCATCATTTTAATTCAGATTATTAAATGGATGCCACCTTATTAGGACAATAAAGCCCTCTCTACGGCTACCCCAACCCTACTTGACCCTCAACTTTTCGATTATTTCCTTCATTTTTTATTGAAAATAATGCCTTTCCGATGAAATAAGGGTTTTGAAAAGGGAGAAAAAAGGGCACCGAACTTGAGTCGATTGCATCGAAAAGACTATGGCACACGCTTTACCATCTGTGCAACTGGAGCATTTGGCAATCGTCTTTTGTAGTGTTGACTACCGCAATCACACGTTGGTGGGCTGAGTTAGTGTAAATAGCCTCTGCCAACAAGTCGGGCTGTTTGCACTTGGTGTAAATACACACTCCATTTATTTCAACAACATTTGTTCAGTCTTTAAAATCACATTTTGTGTGTAGAAGTTGTAATGTACAATCATCGTTGAGTGTTATGCATTGCTAAGTAATTACTGTAATTTCCTTAAAAAAGTACAGGAAGGGATTACCATTATTTTTTCTGTAATTACAGTTACTTCTGATTTAATTATAGACTGTAAAACAATTAAAACAATAGTGGATAAAATATCTAAGGTTAAAATGTTTTAATGTAACCTTGTCTCATTAAATACTTTCAATTCAATTCAAAAACAATTTATACAATTTTTCATTATTTATTTGAAAAAGTAGTTTCATGTCTGTCCTTGGGTTGTTCAACTGGTTTAGGTTGATGTGGGATTATAAAGTAATTATAAGAGTGTAATTACACTCTTGAAGATGTAATGAATAGCTAGTAATTAATTACTTTTCTAAATAACTCACCCAACACTATATTATAGTAGTCAGTCATCTTATTTAGTATATATTAGACTTGTTTCATACATTTGTAAGCAGTTAAGCATGTTCATTTTGCAGGTGTGGCATCAAAATCACAGTTTGTTTCGCAAAGGAAGCACTGCAAATTTTTATAATGTTTTTAGAATATAATCATTGGCCCAGTGCCACAAAAGTAAATACTTTTACAAATAATTTAGAACTGTTGTCAAAGCAATGTGGTGAGCCAGAAATCACATTATTTTTCGTATAGAGTCACAGGCCTGTTATAGAAGCTGTGAAAGCGTGAAACGGATGTCTGCTGTTGCAGTTTGACTGTGAAGTTAAACTTTTTGGAAGCAGTGCAGGTGACCAAATGTCTTTCTTTCTGTCCCAAGGTCATTTGGAAGAATGCATTCGGTACAGTATATCAGTGTATCCAATTTACAAGTATCGTGTTCAGTACACATTGCAGACACACGTCCACGCAGGATTACCAGTAACCAGACCAGCCTACATTCGGCAAGAAGGTACGTATCTGAAGGTGAATGTGGTTTTCTTATGTACTGACGTACGCTCGTATGACTTAAGCTTTGTGTTCTTCTTCTTGTTTATCTAGCTCCAAAAAAGGGTCCCGCTGTCGAAGTAAAATCTAAGAAAAACAGTGCCGAGCTAAAATGGGAGGTGATTCCTCTTGACAGCCGGCGTGGATTCATCACCAACTACACCATATTCTATGCCTTCGGGAACACCAAGCAGTGGAAATGTATGTTTAACACGTGATGTGTGATAAAATGTGAAATGAAAGTGTGATTGCACAAGCTGATCTTTGTCGAATGTGTTTGGCAGTGGTGGAGACAGTGGCCCCTAATGTCCACTCGTATTTACTGACTGATCTGGCCAGTGAAACAGATTATGTGGTTCGCATCATGGCGTCGACGGTAGCAGGCTCTACCAATGGCACGGATTGTAATTTCAGAACTATTAAGTACGGTAAGTCTTTTCTCCTCTCAGTTTCTACTTAATTGATGCATTGTGATTTTAACATGAAACCATCAGAAATATCGAGGTGCTTAAGCTACTGAAGGATGTGATGTGCTGATGCTCTGATGTGAACGTGTTCTCTTCACTTTAGGTGATGGAGAGGTGGAGGTGATAGTAGTGGTGGTTTGCCTCAGCTTCCTGTTCCTGACTGTCTTTATCATAATGTTCTGCCTTTGGAAACGAGAAGTGTGAGTCAGTGCTTTTCACCACTCAAAATGAAACACGAAGCAAGAATTTAAATTCAATTCACCACTTCAGTTCACTTCAGAGAACGTTTGCTCTGCCCACACAAGATTGGCTAATAGAGCCTAATTGCCCAACCAGTGTGTGTGAACAATGTGCCATTCTGCACATTGTACACGATTAATTCAAAACTTCAAATACAGTAAAAACTAGTCACAGTTTTTGTACTCATTTTAATTTGTAACTATTTGAAAATGAAAGAATGTTTTGCCATTGCCATTAATATTATGCAGTATAACTATTCAAACAGTTTAAATGAGTTACTATTTAAACATTTCTTTATTGTGTATTACTGACTCTTATGTAGTCAGTGCCTTTGACAAATATCTTCATGTAGCTTTTGTTCCATAAAACAGAAGTTTAGCAAAATGTTCACGCTGTTCTTTTCTATATAATGACAGCGAATGATAACCAGGTGCTCTTTAGCATTCAAAGTTTTATGATTTGTGTGAGGGGAAAAAAATGAAATTAAAGTTGGTATTCGTTGATAAATTTCTCTGTATGTTTTAATATGGCAAGTATCACATCAGGTTCGATGTCAATGATGCCAAGCGTAAATGAGTCCTACTGTAGATGATGCACTAAACAATGCACTAAACTTTAATATTTGCCTATTGAAACATGATTAAATGTGATTCATGCCGCCTGTGTATATTTCAGTGCCACAGTCCCGCACACTAATTTAATGATTCTTTTAATGGTACTTTTTGTCACTTCTTGACAGTTCCTGAACACCATTCAAAATATGGAAGGACTGTGGAAAATATAGATGATAAATGTTGAAGGAGCAAAATATAGAAAGATTGTGAAACTAATCACATGCTCTTTAAGTAACTTGCACTAAATAAAAGGTGCATTAAAATCATTGAGGAATTTATGGCATTGCTTAATTTTATACAGAAACAAAAATTATTCCTAATATATTGTGAAGATTAGCTAATTAGTCTAATTAGCTGGTTAGATTATCAGCTAACTTCCGTGTGCCGTGTGGTGGTAACAGTCATTATTTTCTCGTTTTGGTTCAGGATTAAGAAGCTGCTGTGGCCGCAGGTTCCAGACCCGTCTGACAGCTCCATTGCTCACTGGTCACCTGATTTCCCCATTAAGGTCAGTAAGGAATTCAAATCATGGGTGAATCACAAAAACAAATGAATGTCAAAAAAAAACTTTTTAAAGACCATAAAGATTTAGTTTCATTACGAGTTTGTCCTGATAGTATGCACATTTAAAACATCAAATTCTCAGTAATGCGTCCAGTAGTTGTGCTGTATTTAATATGTATTTTAGATGTAATAAATGTGTATAAAACGTCTTCAGAAAGACTTGTGACATGCGTTAAAACACACTGAAGCACAAATGAGGGTATTTTAAATGAATGCAGAGAGATTTCTGTCCCTCCATGGAAAATTCTTTCACAAAATATTGACACTTCAGAAAGTTTATAAGACACTGTAAAATAAGTATATTCCTCAGGGCTGTTTTCTCCCAGGAGGCAAGGGAGGGGGTGTCTCCTCAAAATAGTGGATGAGATAATTATTTGTAGTACAAAAAAGAAATAATGGCAGTATTAAAAAAATATACCACTGAAAAGTGTATAAATCACTAATTTTTCTAAAGAAACATTGTCCATCAGTGCTGACTCCTGCAGTAAAATTACAGCAGGAGTCAGCATCTCTCTCGCCTCCCCTGAACCCAGTAAGGCTACGTTTACATGTCAACGATGTAGTCAAAAAAGGAAACGTTTTACCCATGCGTTTTTAAAGACGTTCACGTCCAGAACAAAAATGTACAGATAATTTACTCACCCCCTTGCCATCCAAGATGTTTGTATCTTTCTTTCTTCAGTCGATAAGAAATTATGTTTCTTGAGGGAAATTATCAGGAATTATCTCCATATAGTGGACTTCAATGGTTCCCCCAAGGTTAAACTTCCAAAATGCAGTTTAAATGCGGCTTTGAATGGCTCTAAACGATCCCAGCTGAGGAAGAATGGTCTTATCCAGCAAAACGATTGGCCATTTTCAAAAACAAATTGACAATTTATATCGTTTTTAACCTCAAGCGCTCGTTTTTTTTTCCTGGGTCAATACGGTCATGACAGTTAGGGTATGTCGGAAAACTCCCATCTTGTTTTCTTCCCCAACTTAAAAATCATCCTGCATAGCTGCAGAAGTACCGACCCAGCCTTTGCAAAGTGAAAATGCAAAGAAGATCAAATGCCCTTTACAATAAAAAAAAGTAAAACAGCGATGTAGGATGATTTTGAAGTTGAAGAAGAAAACGAGACACAATTTGTTGAGTCAACTTAAAATAATTTGTAACCTGGCTGCTTTAAAATTTTAAGTTCAGTCCACTCAAAAAATTAATTCAACTTGAAATGTTAAATTATACTAAGTGACAGCTTAGATATTTGAGTTTAATCAACTTAAAATTTTAAGGCAGCTGGGTTACTTACCCATCTGTTAAGTTTATCAAACACAAATATCTAAGTTGTTACTTAGTACAACTTAACATTTTAAGTTGACTAAACTTATTTTAGTTGACTGAACTTAAAATTTTAAGGCAGCAGGGTAACAAATTATTTTAAGCTGACTCAACAAATTGTTTTTTATTTTTTACAGTGGGTTACATTTGTTACTGCCTTAAGTTATCCTTTTGAAATAAATGTAAAATACTTAAAAACAAAATTTGATGAGTGTTGATCAATCCTAAATTAAATCAAAGAAGAATTGGATTAAACCGCCTGATTCATATGGATTACTTTTACAATCTCTTTATGAACTTTTTGAAGTGTGGACTTTCAATGGAGGAACAGAAATATCAGGTTTCATTAAAAATGTTTTAATTTGTCTTGATGAACAAAAGTCTCATGAATTTAAAACTGCTTGACTGTAAGTACATGATCACAAAATGTTAATATTTGTGTGAACTATCCCTTTAAGGCAATACATACAACAAGAATTGATTTCCAAACTCTGTTCATTCTTAGAATCTTTAATCGTTAAGAAGCGTTAATGAGAAAGTGAAGAATAAGTGAAGAAAATAAGTGAAAATTGTTAGTAGAATTGGATTCAGAACTAAAGTCATTAAATTCTTTGATTTGTAGTATTCTTAATGAAGTTAATTCCATTTTTATTAAGCACGAAGGCAGAATACAATGAATGAAAAAATGAAACATTTTTTTAATAAAATATGTGACCCTGGTTGCACAGGTATATTTGTAGCCAAAAATACATTGTATGAGTCAAAATGATTTCTTTTTCTTACAGTATTAAGTATATTAAGTAAAGATCATGTTCTTTTAAGATATTTTGTAAGTTATCAACCGTAAATATATCAAAGCTTAATTTTTGTTTTGGAAATAGGCATTGCTAAGAACTTCATTTATTCAACTTTAAATGCCGTTTTCTTAATATTCAGATTGCAGATTTTCGTACAGTTGTATCTTTCCTAACAAACCATAGGTCAATGGAAAGCTTATTCAGCTTTAAATGTCAATTTTTAAACATTGACCCTTATACCTGGTTTTGTCATCCAGTGTTACATGTTATTTTAACATTTTGTTTCGTTTTTATTTTTTTGTCCATTTCCATTTGTTCATTGCAACACAAATTTTCTGTAATCATGATCTCATAATGGCATATTGCTCAAAACTGCATTTACGGTCTGCTGGGACGTTCATGGTCACGCACTCAAAGCTGACAGCTTTTAACCCTCTCAACAGGCCGACATGCCCAAAGAAGACGTTAGCGTGGTGGAAGTGGACGTGTTTGACGGCAAGTCTCTATGCGAGGAAGACAAAGCCGTGCTGCCGCTGAAGAAGGACAAGTATCTCTCCGAGGAGCACAGCAGCGGCATCGGAGGCTCGTCCTGCATGTCGTCGCCCCGCCACAGCGTGTCGGACAGCGACGAGGGCGACTCGGGCCAGACCACGGCCAGCACCGTGCAGTACTCCTCAGTGGTGGCGAGCGGCTACAAGGGCCAAACTCCCAACCATCAGCCTCCGGTGTTCGCTCGCTCCGAGTCCACGCAGCCTCTTCTGGACTGCGAGGAGCATCCGGACCATCTCAACGAGAGCGGAGGACACGCCAGGAACTCGTACTTCAGACGAGGCAGAGAATTAGAACAGGGCCTCGTCGGTCAGGAATGCGATGGAGGCTCTCTTACTTTCTGTCCGGTGCAGGAGGAGGAGGCGTCTCCAGTCGCCGAGGACCCGCCCGCCTCCGCCTTAAGTTACATGCCGCAGCAGAGCGGCTACCGACCTCAGTAAAACATTCATCCGGATGCTGGCGCTTTAAAGACGGCCCTAAGCTACTGTGTCTCACTGTGCCTGTCGTGAACATTTCATTTGGCATTTTAACAGGATTGCAAGCTTACACCAGATGTGTATGGTAACACTAGACTGCTCCTTTTATAACAAATCCGTGAAGCTGTCTACACTTCAAGATGTCACACTGCCATGTGCCTTCAGAGGAAAGATGGGCTGTTTGTACGATGGCTACTCCAGCCACTTCCTCCTAACTGCTGCTTCGAACCGCATGCATGTTTAGTTGTAGCATTGTGTAAAAGGGGTTTCCAGTGGATTTCCGTTTGCTCATTTCTTGCCGATTGGTGAATGTGCTGCAGTGTACACAGCTTCGATTTGACTCGCTTCCAGTATAGACACAGTGTTGTTTAGAAAACAATGAACAGTTTATGCCAACTTGCATTATGGTATTGACACATATTATTGATTATGGTATTACAAATATTCATCTTTTAACAATATGCAACTGCCGCTTGAGTTAACCTTGCTTTCATGTTCCTCTTGATCATTTTCTCCTAGGATAAAACTAACACTACATTAAAATTTCAGTTACAAAATGCAGATATTTTATTGTATGCCTTATTACATGTATTCATGTATCTCCGTAAGATTTATGTGTTTATATCATTGCATCACTTAGGTGTGTATCACTGATACTAGGTCAAATAAAGACTTTATTCAAATGTTTTGTAGTCTGTAAGACTTGTGGTTTACTGCATAGCTTATACCTTCAGTCTATGGGTAGTGCTTATTGGTAACAGCGGCTTCTCTGATTGGTGGTTCCCACTTGATGACTGTGGGCAATGCAGTACTTCGCCTTTGTTTAGGGTTGCAATTTGTGTTGAGAAACACTGATCTAAGCGATGAGAAATTTAACCACTGTAAAACTAATATGCACGATCATGAGACTCAACATGTTACTGTATGAATTAAATATACACTGATTCTTATTAAAGCTACTAAAGTTACTCAGTCAAGCGCAACGAGTGATTTTTCTTCTGTTGTTTTAAAAAATGTTAAATGTTAAAAAATGTTTAAACCAAGAATATCCTCAGTGTAATCATTATTTCTTTTGGCAAACAGTCCACAGTCTTGTCCCAGGAGAGAAGAAACTGTTGAATGAAGTCGTTATTTTTGTTTTCTTTGGGCACAGAAAGTATTTTAATAGCTTCATAAAAATTACGCTTGAACCACTGATGTCACATGGACTATTTTAACAATGTCCTTAGTACATTTCTGTGTCTTGACTGTAGTAGGACCCTTGCTGACTATGCAGGTTTAGAAAACACTTGGATTTCATCAAAAATACCTTAATTTGTGTTCCTAAGATGAACAAAGATCTTAGGGGTTTGGAACGACATGAGGGTGAGTAATTAATGACAGAATGTTTATTTTTGGGTGAACTATCCCTTTACAGTTTACATCCCCCTTTCAGAATCATTAAAAATGTTAATTATTTTACCAAAATAAGAGGGATCATACAAAATGCATGTTATCATTTATTTAGTACTGACCTGAATAAGATATTTCACATAAAATATGTTTACATATAGTCCACAAGAGAAAATAATAGTTGAATTTATACAAATGTCCCCGTTCAAAAGTTTGCATACGTTTGATTCTTAATACTGTGTTGTTCCTGAATGATCCACAGCTGTGTTTTGTTTAGTGATAGTTGTTCATGAGTCCCTTGTTTGTCCTGAACAGTTAAACTGCTGCTGTTCTTCACAAAAATTCTTCAGGTCCCACAAATTCTGTTTTTCAGCATTTTTGTGTATTTGAACCCTTTCCAGCAATGACTGTATGATTTTGAGATCCATCTTTGCACACTGAGGACAACTGAGGGACTCACATGCAACTATTACAGAAGGTTCAAACACTCACTGATGCTCCAGAAGGAAAAACAATGCATTAAGAGACTGGGGGGTGAAAACCTGGCAATTCTGTTGCTCTGTTTACTTTAGCCGCATTTAGCCGTGTTTAGCTGCTAAACTTCCTAATTAGCACATTATTAGGAAAGGGGGTCGCAAAGATTCATAAAAAATCCCTTATACTCACTTTAGCTGTAAGTGAAGCTGGATCACGAATGATTTACACGAACATAGACGGATATATGTAGATCGGGAGGCGCATTCCCTTCACAAACAAACATAATCCACTGCATCTTCAGCGGCTCAGATGTCGGGAGTAAATGACGACCACTATGTTCATTATTACATCCAGCAACACAACACCTCAATCGCTCAATTCTTGTCTAACATTACGTCCCTGCTCCGGCATCGAAACAATGGTGATCAGACTATTACAGCTCATTCAGGGTGGGTCTAAGATAAGACACCAGTGTCAATCAAACTATCGTGGGAGTGGCCTCACACAGACAAGAAACTGAGAATGGCTTGATTTGAAAAAGGGGATATTATTTTTACAGATTAATTTAAAACCACTGCATGGATTTTTCTCATTATAGGGTAGATTTGTACATACACTGACAACACACATTAACGTTCAAACAACATGAAAAAGTGAACGACTCCTTTAAAACCTGTGACAGTATTTTCTCATTAAAAACAACAGAGACAGCAACTGTCGGGATGTTGAAGGAGAAAAAATGCAGCCTGTCCAATGACACACACACAAAACACTTAGAGTATTTGTGGCTAACCGTATCCCATCACTCATCACGCTCAGGAAATCATGTGTTCCAAAAACACAGGATATCAAGAAACACTTTGTAGTTTAAGTTATTTTAATTAGATATCACATATAATTTGTGCAAAGTTTTGCACATTTAATTGATACAGAGATGAGTGTGTGTTTTTTTAAAGCAACTTCTTTTTATCACATATCAATTAAACTGTCATTTATCATAGGAACTACTGAACAGAAATCTAGAAGTGTGTAAAGTGTGAAGTATTAAATGTACAAAATAAAGCTCAGTTTTACAAAATACAATTATTACTTTCACTTTGTGTTATAATGAAACGTTCTACACACACTAGTCTGTCCACATACCCACTTGTGCTGTTTGCACTTGACCTCTTGTCTTCTTAAATGACGCATTTCCTGTATTTGGCCCAAGTGTTTAAGTAAGTGTGAAGACCACAAGTGTGTGCAGATGTTTTCATTACCTGGAACACATTTATAGTGTTGTAAAAATGGAAGTGTTTACAGAGCTTTATTTTGATTTTCAATGCTTTGCATTTTAAAATAAGCTATGTGTCTGTTTAGTAGTCTTTACAACAGATGACTTAATTTAGTAATTGTGATGCTTCTGATGAAGTGATAAAAAGCAATTGCAAATGTTGTACTAAATAAACACACCCATCTTTGCACCAGTAACATTGTATTGTATTTGTAATTTTAATTATGAATATTCAACTTAAACTGGAAAAGGTTTTGGCAACATCTCATGAGAACTCACCAAAAAGTCTCATGATTTTTTAATTTTTTTTTCCAGAACATGATGCATGATGGTTTGCGGTATTTCAGTTGGTGTAAATTTTAGTTATTTTAGTAAGTCTTGTGCACACGCTTCCTGTTGCATGGACATGCTCTCAAGTGGCTGAGGCCACAAATGTGGGTGTTTGGACAGGCCCTTAAAGTCTTCACATTCACTTGAACACTTAGGGCCAAATACAGGAAATGTGTCATGCAGGCTGGCAGACAGGCAAATAGTTAAGTGCATAGACCGCAAGTTTGGGTGTTCAGACAGGCACAAAATACGCAAAACACGAAGAGTACTCAAGCTAACAAGACTGACGACAACATTACAAACTAAAAGTCCACGTATAAAACAAGAGCACAGGGACTCCTTTACATGAACCCCTCAGCTAAAGGCCAGAGCTGGAGACCACAGAGCAATTAAAAGAACTCAGAAATGGCCTTCACTGAAACTGGGGCGAGCAACTTGCAGATGGGAAAGTGATAACAATCACCAGAAGCACTGAAGACTGAAGGACAGACCCCAGGACCGCCGGACTTGTGAGTCATTATATACAACAAGCTTTACTATTCTTTAATTAAATGTGGAGGATGTCTACAAATCTATAATAATTTTCCACACAAGTGACAATAAAGTCTATTTTTCCTTCACTGTGTGAACTACTGAGCATTAAAAAAATGAATGGTCCCACCAACAAGAAAACACACACACACACACACAAACACACACACATACAAACATAAAGCAATACAACTGTGTTAAAATGATCAAAATTAAAATTATGTCATAGAGACGACCCATGCAGACCCTTTTTGTCTGAATGCCATTACTTTGTTTCTGCTTAACACGTGAGTAGCATTGGTGACGGGACTGTTTTGAGTGTGATTGTTTGTCTGAAGCTGGTGTGCTGACATCTAAAACAAAATTTTGTTTGCTTTTTTCTTTTAGTTCCGCATTTTGAGATTAGGATCAGTATCGGTATTGAGTACACTCCTTCTAAGTAAATAAAAAAGCTGTATGCTCTTTATGATCACTGACACAATTCATGGAAAGATGTCAAAATTCAAATGTATTAAACATACATATTAAACATTGTGTGGTTACCTGGATGATCTACGACTGTTTTTTTGTTTAGTAATAGTTGTTTGTCCTGAACAGTTAAACTGAGCACTGTTCTTTAGAAAAATCCTCCAGGTCCTGCAGATTCTTCAGTTTTCCAGCATCTTTTGCATATTGTAACTCTTTCCAGCAGGGACTGTATGATTTTGAAATACATCTTTTCACACTAAGGACAATTGAGGGACTCAAACACAACTTAATAAAAAAGGTTCAAACATTCATTGATGCTCCAGAAGGAAACACAATGCATTAAGCATGATGAAGATGGATGAAGATGTCCAAATTCTTTTTATTTTCTTGAAATATCTTTTTTTTTTTTTTCATTTAGTATTGCAACAGAAGCAACAGAAGATACTTGTTTCCTGGAAGACAAATTAGGTACAATTTACCCTGATTTTCAAATTCAAAAAGTTTTCACCCCCTTACAGTTTTTCTCAATTGCTTAAACACATTTTTTAAAATTTTGTGAAACTCTAAGCTCAAATTTACACAAACTTACTATATTCAGGTCAGTATGAAGCTCTCCACTCAAAACAACTCAATCTTGCTAAAAAAAAAAAAAACTTTGCTCTCCGACATGACACACAAACCCTCAAAAACGAAAACTGGTAATAAGTGTTGCTTGGAAAAAAAAAAAATCACATGATAAACACAACAAATGTATGCATTTGCAAATGTTTTAATCCTTAATTTATTTTACTGTAGAGTACAGCAAAAAAAAAAACAAACAAAAAAAAACACAGGAAACAGCATCCTGTCTTTGGTCTGGGACAGGCCAACGAACCTCCTCAACATCACAGACTAAACTGGCCCTTTAGTTGATGGCACGCATCAACTAAAATATACAAGACTGCTTGTTTCCTTGCCCTTGCCCTTCCTATTTCTCTTCCATGTTGTTGTCGTCGTCCTCCTCCTTCTCCTCCTCGTCCTCTTTCACCTCCTACTCTTCCTCTTCGAAATTACACATTACTGTATGTGGGATATTGAAAATTAAAAAAGACCGGATAGGATTTACAGTTACACTTTTACTAGTGGTCTGACAAAAGAAAATATCAAGATAAAAAAAAAATGAAAATACATTACAAAGTCATTGTGAAATAGAAAATTGTAAATTAGAAAGTGCACTGTCAGAAATTGTAACTCTTGTGTTGTCCTCTGTCTATATATGCTAAGGTTCATGAGATGTTGAGTTATTTCAGAGAACTGCTTTATCATCGGTTGATCTGTAGACTCGACATTAGTGAAAGTCAGTATTAACTTGAACAATTCATGGCAAATTTACAAAAAGTCTAATAGAAATGTGTAGAATATGCTTGACAGTTTATGACAACGCAGTTAGCATTTACTGTAAAATACATATACGATGAGCTAATGACTTGATGTTTTGAGCGGAAAGACTATTGCATAGAGAACTATATACATGTAATACATTTTGAGCAACATGACAATGAACTGATAATGTAGGAAACCGCAGACAAATCAGTTGCATAATCAGTTGCATGAACGTACCAAAGCAAACGCAACTTGTTCAAAAGAATTTGTAAGATGTGAAATTATTTCCTCATGAATTCAAAGTCCAGGAACCCCGACAAAAACAGATGCCATGCAACAAAACAATAAAACTAATCTGGAGAAGAGATCTTCAAAGAGGGCAAACAACACCACCCCTATTGCTCATTTACAACCTCCTTCCTCCCTCTCCTCTCCCCTCCTGCATCTCACACTTTTCCCCCAAAAGGTTCCACTGAAAGTCACTGAGAATGTCCATATACTACATGTGTTACATTTTGTGAATATGTTGAATTTTTCCTTTCATGTTTGGTATCATTCTAACGGTCTTAGTGCGATTGGTAAAATGGTCTCAATTTCACAGAAGTCACTTATATTATGAGAAAGACTGAACACTTTTGTAGAATTGTGTTTTGCTGCTGAGGGGTGTGTTTTCCCCTTAGGGTCGGGTAAGAATCTCCAGTCAGGTGTGACCCAGGGTCACGAGATCTCCTGACGAACCAAAAGGTCTTTATGTTTTTACAACTGATTGGAAGATTTGTTTGTTTTGGTCTGGTATATAAGCGAAGTGACAAAGCATTACGGGGGGATTCTGTATTCAGAAGAACCCCACACTGTGTGTGAGAGTCTCTGGAGCTTTGCCTCCCAATCTCTCACATGCTGCTGTGTATCTCTATGCGGTCAGGTATGCATCCCTCACTCTTAGATTTGTCTTTGCATAATTGATGTTATGTATTTATTTTAATTGGAACTGAATTTAATTCTAAATTGGATTCTCATTGTTAAACTATGTAATTGGCATGATACATTTTTACCTGACAAATAAATTGTTATATTTGATTCAATCGGATCTCTTCTGAAATCATTATTTCTAGTAGATTAAAGTGTAGTCTGATCCAGAATAATCAAATATCCAAATTAAGACATAATCTGTATTTGTGATTAGTTTAAATTAGAGAACCCGCCTAAATTTACGATTGTATGAAATTGGAGTCAGATTAAACATGGAGCTAGATTAAAATTGAAAGTAAACCTTGATAAACTAAGTGGACTTTGCAGAAGCGCTGTGAAAAGACCGAACATGCATTAAACCTTCAACCAGACAACTGGACTCCGTGTTTGGGCCAGTGGATGGATCCTTACAAATTGAATCATTTTATGATGTGTGCAAGTGACTAGATGATGTGGAGGTTGAACAAGTAGTTTTGAGAATTTCACTTCTGATCTGAGAAATGCACCAAACTGTAAGCTGACTGTAAGCCCTTTCATCTCCATCGAAAGTTCTGATTGGTGTGATAAGTTTTG
This sequence comes from Labeo rohita, assembly GCF_022985175.1. Lineage (NCBI taxonomy): Eukaryota > Metazoa > Chordata > Actinopteri > Cypriniformes > Cyprinidae > Labeo > Labeo rohita. Next base: position 23,243,773 of record NC_066878.1, read on the forward strand.
ACTCCTAGTGTTTCCACTAGGGTAATTGTGTGTTAATTGAGCTCAAACTTTGTAGACTTGAATGAACAGTACTGAATGCTAGTGCTTTCTAAATGACCACATGGTGTAAGCACTGAGAAATGTAGGGATTTGTGTGTAGAGATTTGCAGTAACAGTTCACCAAATCTGAATCATGTGTTAAAGCAGGGGAATAGTGTTTATAGTTTAGGGAAATGGGTGTGCTTTTTGAAAAATGGCATTATGGTTTTGAAATTTTAGTTCAAAAGTCTGGTTATAGTGTTTTAGCAATCGAGAAAAACTGTAATGCATTGTGTTTCCTTCTGAAGCATCAGTGAGTGTTTGAACCTTCTGTAATAGTTGTGTTTGAGTCCCTCAATTGTTCTCAATGTGAAAAGATGGATCTCAAAATCATGCAGTCACTGCTGGAAAGGGTTGAAATATGCAAAAGATGCCGGACATTTTTTTTTTGCTCTGAAGAACAGTGCTCAGTTTAACTGTTCAGCAACAAACAAGGGACTCATAAACAACCTTCACAAAACAAAACAAAACAAAACAAACATTTGTTTTAATAATTCAAGCTATTTTTTTTTTTTTGTCTTGTGGACTATATGTAAACATCTTTTATGTAAAATATCTTACTCAGGACAGTAATAAATAAAAAATAACATGCATTTTGTATGATCTCTCTTATTTAGTTAAAATTATTCACATTTTCACAGATTCTGCAAGGGGTTCTTAAACTTTCGCATGCCATCGTATGTACATACATCAGGATGTGGTGGGTCCTTGGGAATAATTACGTTGGATCTAAAATAAACTGCCTTCAAAATATGGCTTTTTGAGCCACGGAGACTTGATAAAGAAGAAATGATTTCTCTTTAAAAGTTTTGGTTTAACATAACTTGTTGATCAAAAATTGCCTTAAACGTACACTGTTTTTTCTTCTGACTTTTAAAAGGGCGCCACTTTGATCAGAAATCTTATTTTCCTGAATCATTTTGACATTCTTCTTTGGTAGCTGATCAAGCAGACTTACTTCCTGAAACATTATATCTCTGAAGAACCCTAATGTCTTCTCAGTAAAGGGAAACTGCTGAATTTGCTGTTTCTGAGGGAGTGTACTCATGCTGTGTACGGTAAAACAAACACATAGCCATAACTAAATCCATTCTCTAGATTTGCTGCCCAAGTCTGTGTAGAAAATGCAAAAAGGCTGTACATTTAATCTGGCCCTCTTTATTACCTAAAACCATTTATAGTGTCACATTACTTTCGAGTTCATGCAGATTAGTCTTAGTAGTAGCTACTGTTAAAATGTTTGAAATAATTAAGGTTTTAGAAAATGTATTTGATCAAAAATAAATAAATAAATAAAAAAGTTTGTCAAGGCAAACTTTAATTTGACTTAAGAAAGCTGGACCAGAAAGTTTGAAAAAGTTTGAAAAGTTTGGTAGTTTTCAGTTGACAATAGCTTTAAGTTTAAAGTTGTTTTAAAAGGTTAAAGTCTGAATGTTTTGAAGGCGATACAGTCAGAGGTAGTATGTTATTAGCATGTTGCTAACATAACTAGCAAATTACTAGCATGATTCTAGCATGATTAGCATGTTACTATTATGTTGCTACCACGATTTTCATGATTAGCATGTTGTTAGCATGATTCTAACATGGTTAGCATGTTACTATCATGTTGTTAGCATGATTCTAACATGGTTAGCATGTTACTATCATGTTGTTAGCATGGTTCTAGCATGATTAGCATGTTACTAACATGTTGTTAGCATGATTCTAGCATGATTAACAAGTTGCTAACATCTTGCTACCATGATTCTAACATGATTAGCATGTTGTTAACATGTTTTGCAAGTTACTAAAACATTACTATCATGATTCTAGCATGGTTAGCATGTTACTAGAATGATTCTAACATGGTAAGCATGCTACTAGCATGTTAGCATGTTACTAGCATGATTCTAGCATGATTAACAAGTTATGCTGTTAGCTAGCATGTTGTTAGCTTGATTCTATAACAATTAACATGATTCTAGCATGATTGGCATGTTGTTAACATGTTTTGCAAGTTACTAACACTTTACTATCATGATTCTAACATGGTTAGCATGTTTCTAGCATGATTCCATCATGATTAACAAGTTACTAACATGTTGCTAGCATTATTCTAGCATGATTAACAAGTTAGCATGTTAACGTGATTCTAGCATGATTAACAAGTTACTAACATGTTTGCTAGCATGATTCTAGCATGATTAGCATGTTTTGCAAGTTACTAACACATTACTATCATGATTCTAGAATGGCTAGCATGTTACTAGCATGATTCTAACATGGTAAGCATGCTACTAGCATGTTGTTAGCATGATTTTAGCTAGATTAACATGTTAGTAACATGTTGCTAGCATGATTTTAGCATGATTAACAAGTTACATGTTGCTAGCATAATTCTAGCATGATTAGCATGTTGTTAGCATGTTTCGCAAGTTACTAACACATTACTATCATGATTCTAGCACGGTTAGCATTTTTCTAGCATGATTAGCATGTTACTAGCATGAGTCTAACAACAATAATAAGTTTAAATAGCATTTCAGTAAGTTGGCGTTCTCAAGCCAACATAAATATTTTAAACTAATAATATTTCACAAGACTGTATTTTTAAAACCAATAAACACAGCCTTGATGAGCATGTTTAATGTTTCTGAAAGAAGTCTCTTAATTATCCCAAACTTTTGACTGGTAGTGTAACTTCATGTTTTGAATGATGAATAACTTTGATAAATAACTTATCTTTTAGTAGAGGAGGATGCTGTGAGATGTTCCTACATTATCCCTTGTCCAAGATGCCACTTAATCTCATCACATTTATTTAAACGGTTGTTTTAATTTAGATTTTGTACAGGACATGAGCATTTTTTTTCTTCTGTATATTTAATGTGTTTTCAGTAGGGCATTTGTGAACACATTACTTTATAGATTTGCAGGTTAAAAACCTGAAAGGTTAGAGTTAGAAGAGTCATCACATTCATTGTTGATCTTGGTTTTAATGTGTAGTGATATAGCAGAAATTCATTATTTATCAATTAGACTAAATTTAGACATTTCACGATTTCTGAATTCACAGTGCACCATCAAGACACTGACTTTGGTTTCAAAAAATACATTTTCCAGCATCATCTCCATACCACAGTAATGTTTTCCTCTAAATATTAGCGTAGTGTATTTCTTCTCAATATTCATTGAAGATACTTCATACAACGGGTAGAAAGAGGCGATGCTTTGCAGACACTTTATTACACAAATAACATTATTACTGAAAATAGTTTTCTTGCAATAAAACCTCAGTATCACAACAAATATCAGACACATCTCACATTAGCTTTGAAAATGTAGTAAATACAGCCTTAAATCTTTTTTTTTTTTCATTTTTTATCAGATGCAAAAAAACAACTCAAATCACAGGTGACAGTAGCAGCTCTTAAATATGTGGCACATTTGTAGTAATATATAGGTGCTGCAGAAGGCGAAATACATAAAGGCACAAACATACAGAAATGTTATGACACAAAATGCCTGGATCAATTATATATTAATTGCACTGCTATCAGACAGATAAAGTATTGGAAGAGATTGACTAGCTGTTCATAATTAAAACTAAATAAATAATCTACCTTTACCCTCCAGTTAAAAATAAGAATCAAATAAGTGTCTTTATCCTCAAAACGACCAGTGCTTTCAATCTCCACGTGGTCCCTTAAAATCAGCAATTAAAGTGGCAGTCGTAGGTCTCAGGGAGAACATTTTCACACAAGATAAAATGTTTCAGCAGCCGATACGAACAAATACAGAGGTGATTAAAGTACATCCTGACAGCGCTAGCAGAAAGACCGGCGAGCGTTCGCTCTTTAGGACGAGGACATCGGGGGCGGCGGGGCGGAGTACTCTTCGTTCTCCGAGTCGGTGCCGTCCTCGTCGTCTTTCTCCAGGTCGCTTCCTTCGGTGCTGAGCCTGTCGAAGCCGTGCCGGGTGTAACCTTTGTGGGTGGCGAAGAAATTCCCCAGGTTCAAGCTTCCTGCAGCTTTGCCTGTGTGCGAAAGAGACGGAGAAAGAGACTTTAAACTCAGCTTTTAAACTCAGAGTTTTGGAATGAACTTTCAGTGGTGGAACAGAAATCTCTCAGATTTTATTAAAAATCTTCATTTGTGTTTCAAAGATGGGTTTGGAATAACTTGAGGGTGAGCAAATGATTAAAAGTTAAGTTTTTGGTTGAACTATCTCTTTAAGAGGCACTAACCCTCAAAGACAGAGCTAAAAGTAACTATTGTTCTAAAATATTTAATAACTTTTAAACTTTTAAATCCAGAAACGTTTCCGTATCACTTTTGTTTCATTTGGATATTCAGAGGCTCCGTAGTTTACATATTACGTCATCACAATTTGATCGCATTGATTCGTCAGAAGAAACCCACCTTAGTCCCACCCCCGTGCACAGATTGGTTCAAACTGTCATCTATTCAACCAACAAAAAAGGTTTTGAACCACCAATTAGCATGTTTCTTTGGAAATTTTAACAAACTCAAAGTGAAAGTAAAATGTGTCGTGCGTGCATGAAAACAAACACAAAACAACACATTTGCATGACAGGAGTCTCTGAAAAAGCGCAGAATAACACACGACAGAGCACTTTGACAAAACAAACCAAAAACAAGGATAAAACAGCGATACATTTCAGATAAAGCACTGGAATCTATGCCCTGTCCTGGTAAAACACGGAATACATTATCGAAATTAGATAGGATTTTTTAGACTTTTTTCTGTAGCACTCTGTATAGTTTTCTCTCATTTTGTGTGTAGTTTGTGAATCATTTGCACTGTTTATATATGTGTTGCACAAGACCATTTGTGCTGTTGTTTTCACTACTTGTTGCACTGTTTGCGTTTTTTCATAATCTGATTGAAGATTATATTTCTCTGAAAAAAACTCACTTTTTTTTTTTAATGTTTTTTTTATTTTTTTTTATTATGTAACACTGTTTCCATTTACTTTACTTCCTAAACATTTCTGAACATCTACATTGTCAGTAAACTAAATAAACCTGTTTTTCACTGAAAAGTGCCTATAACAATATTGTAATAAATAGCTATAACTTGCTTGGGGAATATTATATGTACACAAAATTTTATTTGGAAGTGTAAAACACCCAAATACCACTTTCTAAAGAAATAAATCCAAATTTCAGGAGTTTCTGTTTGAGTTCACAGTAAAAAACCTCCAACTGTTGCTTGCGATTTTCTTAAAATGTTGGAAATTCATTCATTCTCAAAGAAGACAAAAGGAAAATTGGGGCTTTAAATAAGCTAAATTGAAACTTCAAGTTCTCCTGTTTACAGTGATATATAGCACATGCTGACTGCTAGAATAGGTCTAAAGGGCTAAGAACAGTTCAGGCATGTCAGGTGCCCCGAAAATGTTCTAGGTCTTTAAAGGAGAAGTCCACTTCCAGAACAAAGATTCACATATAATGTACTCACCCCCTTGTCATCCAAGATGTTCATGTATTTCTTTCTTCAGTCATAAAGAAATTGTTTTTTGAGGAAAACATTTCAGGATTTTTCTCCATATAATGGACTGATATGGTGACCCGAGTTTGAACTTCCAAAATACAGTTTAAATGCAGCTTCAAACGATCACAAATGCGGTTGTAAACGATCCCAGCTGAGAAAGAAGGGTCTTATCTAGCAAAACGATTGGTTATTTTCATAAAAATAATACAATTTATATACTTTTTAATGTCAAACGCTCGTCTTGTCTTACTCTGCTTGAACTCTGTTTTTTTCCGGTTCATGACAGTTAGTGTATGTCGAAAAACTCCAATCGTATTTTCTCCCTCAACTTCGCTAGATAAGACCCTTCTTCCTCGGCCGGGATCGTTTACAACCGCATTTGGGATCGTTTGAAGCCGCATTTAAACTGAATTTTGGAAGTTCAAACTCGGGGCACCATATCAGTCCATTATATGGAGAAAAATGCTGAAATGTTGTCCTCAAAAAAACATAATTTCTTTATGACTGAATAAAGAAAGACATGAACATCTTGGATGACAAGGGGGTGAGTACATTATCTGTACATTTTTGTTCTGGAGGTAAACTTCTGCTTTAAGGATTAATGTCTCTTTTCTAAGATCTAATGAAAATAACACTGGTATCTCTCTCTTACCTCTGATTTTACCCAGGATTCCTCCTGTTGATCCTGAAGGTTCCAACTTCACCTGACAATCATCTAAAAAAAAAAAAAAGTAGAAATCGATCAAAAACAATCCCACATACAACAAGACAGCAATGGAAAAGAAAAGTCATTTCCATCATTACCACTGTACATCCTGCCTCTTTTCCAGCGGACAAAGGCACCGATGGCGATGACGACCACCAATGGGATGAGCAGCAGAGTGGTGATGATGGCGGTCGACACGCCCTGAGCGCTCTGATTGGCTGCGGTCTTGGTTGTCTCCTTCGCCTCTGGAGCTGTCAGCGGCTGCTGATGCTGTTTCTGTGATGGCTCCTGGATCTTCTGCACAGGGGCTACTGGATGCGGAGCTGAAAACTTGGGTAATGGCTTCAGATTGGCCTGCACAAACGTTTCTGTTTCTAAAATAACATCAACATGGAATTAGATAAGAAATATTAATTATCAATTTGTTGAAATGCTTAAAGGGGTAGTTCACCCCAAAATGAAAATTACCCAATGATTTACTCACCCTTAAGTCTCAAGGCATTAAATCGCTAACGATAATTATCTTGCGATATTAATTTCCTCAATAAATGATAACAAGATTTACATAAATGTTCGATATAATGTTTATGTGGCAAAGGCGGAACAAAAGAGTGCTAGTCAAAGTGCACCACTCGGGTTGTTTATCCACTCGGATCAAAGTTCAAACAGCGGCATGGCGCGAACTTACTAGAGCAGATGCATTCACTCACTGATGAGTCTCGGTTACTAAACAGTGCCAGTGTGAGGTGCTTAAATTTAGTGAAGAACACAAATGACTCGCTTTAAAGCCAGATGAAACAGCACTGACAAACAGGAGAAACAGTGTGCACAACGATACAGTCAGAAGGCTTTTTAATCTACAAATCGCCATAATTTACCATAGATTTACTGTAGTAGCACTAAGTGCACAGTGGTGTTATGTCAGAAATGTGGGTATATTTGTGTCGAATTTTATTATATTATTAATGTAGACATGTATTAAATGTATTGAAGGAGGGGAAATGTCATATAATTACAGTATTTTTTTGTGATTAAGCTATAGCATTTCTGCATTTATACTAAATGTATTTAGACTACTGTTTTTCAGACATATACCTAGGAATCATTTTACATTTTTAAAATGGTATTGAAGTGCTATATTTATGGTTATAACTGTTATATTATCTATGGATGATACTATGGCAGGGAAATAGTTCATTAAAAAAAAAAACCTCTAACAATCAGAATAATTACATTTCACCATATAAAAATGAGGTTAAAACAATGTTTACAGATATTACTGATTTTGATAATGAACATAAATCTACATCTGCAACTCAAGCTGCTATTAATTGTGCATTTCTAAGAGACAAAAACATTTTATACTATTATTATCATGATAATTTTGGCCATTATCTCCCAGCCCTCAATTAAAGTTTAAGTAAATAATTTTTATTCTGTCTCTTTCTAGCTTTATATTGGCAGTGAATGGTTGTTGAGATTTTGAAGCAAAATAAAGTACATCCATCCATCATAAAAAGTACTCCACACACTCCAGGGTGTTAATGAAGGCCTTCTGAAGCGAATATCTGTATTTAAAATGCGAAAGCACAGAGGAGAGAGCAAAACACAACACTCATCACGAATTGGAAGTATAAAACATGGATTTGTAAAGAAAAATGTCAGAGGATTTGGATATAAGCCAAGAGGAGACTGGTTTTCCTTTGCTGTAAACAAAATTTGATTCTTGAGAGACTAGGATATTCTCACCGGAGCTTATGCTACGTCCTACATCATGCGCTGGAACGCCACGCTCTTGTGAACGCACATATGACAGTTAGCGGACGCTAGAGATTACAGTTCATGAAATTTTAAATAAATGGAGAAATTATAATTATGTGGAGTACCTTTTTATAATGGATGGATGCACTTTATTGGACTTCAAAATCTCAACACCCATTCACTGCCATTATAAAGCTTGGAAGAGACAGGACATTGTTTGACTCTGAATGTATTCGTCTGAAAGAAGAAAGTCATATACACCTAGGATGGCTTAAGGATGAGTAAATCATTGGGTAATTTACATTTTTGGGTGAACTATCTCTTTAAGTATGCCAGTACTGTTTTACTAACTGAGAAACAGCTCCACGATTTGTTTGAATTAATCCATTCTGAATCACTAATTTTTTCAGGTGATTTGTTTGGCCAGTTCCAACTCAATTCAGACTGATTCATTGGCATTACTAGTTCTCATTTTGAACAGCTGGCAAAAATACTGGGACACGTGCCACTGTCAACTTGTGACCCAATGAAGCTTGCTGCGTCATGAAAAATGAAGACAATCCCAACAATTTACCTTCAATTTCTTGGACCTCAATTCCTCCTTTTTTAACAGAGCGATGTTCTGCCTCTGAAATAATACGAAAAAAATAAGACAAAAAATTCAGCTTTATTTTTTGTTTGAACAGACAAAAATCATAGGATGAAACTGCAGGCAGGCAATAACACTGATTAAGAAAGGCAGGCGCATGACAGGATAAGGGTTTTTTTTTCCTCAGATTACCAATCATTATGCAGTTTGCCTGAATAAGAACAGGAGTTTATAAACTTAAAATGTGATTTATAATGAACCCAATATTTCATTTTTCCACAATGTAACTGCTGTAATCGCTAACACTGTGAAATTAAATTTAAAAAAATTGTAAAATTGTTTATGGATTTCTTATGATTGTGAATAATGTGTAGTAAAATAAGACAAAAGTAAAAGTTTCTGTTTACATAATATATGTGTGTACTGTGTATATTTATTATGTATATATAAATACACACACATGAATGTACATGTTTAAGAAAAATATGTTGTTTATATTAAAAAAAATGTAGATATAATATCAATTAAATGAATATAAACATATACATGTAAATATTTTCAAAATGTATACTGTATGTGTGTATTTATATACAGGTGCATCTCAAAAAATTAGAATATTGTGAAAAAGTTATTTTTTTGTTTGTAACTTATTTCAATAAACCGACACATTTATATATTCTAGATCCATTACAAGTTTTTTTTGTTTTTTTGATGATTAGAGCTTACAGCTCATGAAAGTCAAAAATCCAGAATCTCAAAATATTAGAATATTTACATTAGAGTTTCATTAAATGTCCATCCCTACAGTATAAATTCCAGGTCTCTCTTGTTCTTTGAAACCACACTAATGAGGAAGACTGCTGACTTGGACACCCTCCACAAAGAGGGTAAGTCACAGAAGGTCATTACTGAAAGGGGTGGCTATTTACAGAGTGCTGTATTAAAGCATATTAAATGCAAAGTTGACTGGAAGGAAGAAATTGGGTAGGCAAAGGTGCACAAGCAACAGGGATGACCGCAAGCTTAAGAAAACTGTCAAGCAAAGCCGATTCAAACACTTGGGAGAGCTTCACAAGGAGTGGACTGAAGCTGGAGTCAGTGCATCAGGAGTCACCACTCTCAGACGTCTTCAGGAAAAGGGCTACCAAGCCACTTCTGAAACAGAAACAAAGTCAGAAGCATCTTACCTGGGCTAAGAAGAAAATGAACTGGACTGTTGCTCAGTGCTCCAAAGTCCTCTTTTCAGATAAAAGTAAGTTTTGCATTTCATGTTGAAATCATGACTCCAGAGTCTGGAGGAAGACTGGAGAGGCACAAAATCCAAGCTGCTTGAAGTCCAGTGTGAAGTTTCTGAAGTCAGTGATGATTTGGTGTGTCGTGACGTCTGCTGGTGTTGGTCTATTGTGTTTTATCAAGTGCAAAGTCAATGCAGCCGTCTACCAGGAGATTTTGGAGCATTTTATGCTTCCATCTGCTGACAAGCTTTATGGAGATGCTGATTTCCTTTTCCAGCAGGACTTTAGCACCTGCCCACAGTCCCAGAACGACTTCCAAGTGGTTTGCTGACCATGATATTACTGTGATTAATTGGCCAGCCAACATGCCTGACCTGAACCCCATAGAGAACGTATGGGACATTTTCAAGAGAAAAATGAGGAAAAATTGTCGTTCCAACAATATACAGATGATCTGAAGGTTCAATAGTGCCTCAGCAGTGCCACAGACTGATCACTTCCATGTCACACCCTACTGATGCTGTCGTGTGCTAGGAGCAAGTCCTTTGCTGTAATTTGTGCTGCCGACCAAGTATTGAGTGCATAAATGAACACACTTCAAAGAACTTGGAACTTTTCTGTTTTGCAAATCCTTTTTTTGATTGATCTTAGGAAATATTCTTATATTTTGAGATACTGGATTTTTGACTTTCATGAGCTATAAGCTCTAATCATCAAAATTAAAACTTTAGAAATGTTTTACTTTACGTGTTATGAATCTAGAATATATGAAAGTTTCAGTTTTTGAGTTCAATTTTTTACAAACAAAGAAATGAACTTTTTCGGGATATTCTAATTTTTGAAGATGCACCTGTATACATAACAAATAAACACAGTATTATGTAAACAAAAATGTTTATTTTGGATGTGATTAATCACGATTAATCGTTTGACAGCACTAGACTGCACTACAACACATTTCTCATTCACATATTATAGCATTGGTATATTTATGACTCATACATTTATTATATTTATAGTTAACTTACTTTCAGACTGAACAAATTTTATTACAGAATCTGATGCTGCGTCTCCAACAAAGACGCTCCCGTCTGCTGTGACAACAATGTCATGTGGCACTTTAAATTTCTGAAGTAGAAACAGAGGGAAAAGACAAAGGAGAATGAGTAAACATATGTTTTGGTCCAGTCTTAGGATATTTTGTGTTGCCGTAATACAGAATGATGCTAAAATGACTAAAAGCATTTACTAAATGAATAAATGCGCTCATATTCACACCAGTGGAACCCATGCAATATCACGCAACTTCTCATGCAATCAATAAAATGGAGTCTTGTATATTTTAGGTGTAATATGAGTTAAAGCTGTAATCATCACCTGTGTCTCTGGACTGAAGGAGTCCAGGATCTCCTTGGTTGAATAATTGATAACAAAGCCTTGAAGGGGCTCAACCTGCCCATCCTGCCCATCCTGACGCACTCCATTCACCGCATAAATGAGACCACCTAAAACGACAACATTAGAACTGATTTGGGTTTTGCATCAGTCAGCAAAGCATTAGTCAGTTTTTAAACATGTATTCACATTGTAAAAGTCCAATTAGACAATGTGATCACAGGTAGAGGATGATGATGATCAAATAGTTCAACACTGATTTGGTCCGAAGAGAGGTGAATCATGCATACCTTGGGCAGGCGAGTATGCGATGGCAAACACTTCTCCTCCAAACTGCTCTTTTTTGATCTCCTTCACAAACTCGCCAGTATCTGCCATGAAGCACTGAATCCGTCCGTTGTCTCGATCGGCCACACACAGCTCCCGCTTATCAGGCAGGAAGGCCAGGCTGTGCGGGATCAAGAATGAAACACGCCGTTTTCTGTCCGAGGAGCCTGTGCCATCATCAACGAATGAGTATTAATTAAGTCTGAACTTCCCAACCTTTGTGTTGAAACATCAACCAACTGGATATTCTGCCTTAGTGATTCAATTCATCATACCGAGCAGAAATATCAATGTATTTCTCATTGTGTTTTTTGAATATGAAATGATTAGGAGATTATAAGATTATACCTGCTCCCCAGTGTGAGATATATTTGCCCTCTGATGAGAATTTGAGGATCCTGGAATTGCAATAGCCGTCTGAAACATAGACATTTCCTGTAACAGGGTCCACGGCCACATCTGTAGGTTGGCAGAAATGTTTCTTGTCACTTCCTGGTTCAAAGGCTTCTCCCAAGACCAAAAGCTGCCGATCTTTACCGTCGCTGCTCAGCTTAAATACCTATATATGGAGGGGAAAAAAAAGTTATTTTTACTTGACCATTATCATGTGTTTATTTCAATTCTATTATCACAAATACATTTCGTGAGTCCTGTTATTTCATACAGTATGATCCACAACTGCAAGCTTCTCTGGTGAGATGCCAAGACGAAGAAAAGCATAAGGTCTGGACTCTTAAAATAGCCAAGGACATTCTTTTAAGAATAAAAACCTTGGCACAACATCTGCATTAAAGGGATAGTTCACCCAAAAATGGAAATTACCCCATGGTTTACTTAGGATTTACAAGCAATCCTAGGTGTATATGACTTTCTTCTTTCAGACAAATACAATCAGTTATATTACAAAATGTCCTGGCTCTTCCAAGCTTTATAATGACAGTGAATGTGTGTGCATCAATCCATCATAAAAAAATACTCCACATGGCTGTGGAGATTAATAAAGGCTTTCTGAAGTGAATCAACGTAATTGTGTAAGAATAATATCTGTATTTAAAACTTTATATATCATAATCTCTAGCTTCTGCTGACTGACATACGCGCATTTATGAGAGTGGCGTTCCAGTGGATGATGTAGGACACAGGCGTAGCGTAAGCTAAGGTGAAAGTGTGTTAGTCTCTCGAGAACCAAGTTTTGTTTACAGCAAAGGAAAACCAGTCTCCTCTTATGTCGAAATCCTCCGACATTTTTCTTTACAAACCCTTGTTTTGTACTTCTAATTCGTAACTGGTGTTTTGTTTTGCTCTCTCCTCTGTGCTTCCGTGTTCGTCACTTCTCACCGGAGCTTACGCTAAGCCTACTTAATACTAGGGGTGTAACAGTACATTATGTATTTATTTTTTAATTAAACAGTGGTTTACTGAACAAGTTGCTCACTTTTTAAATAAATTCAGCTATTTAAAAATGTTCTTAGTGATGTTCTTCCTCAGTCTAAGCTTTAAACTATAGGGAGCCCTTTTACATTACAATATAGTTACAATTAACAACACAGCCCAAACTGAAATTTAATACATAGCCTGTCTTTTTTTAAATATAAGAATCAACACTCAACTTAAAAAAATAATGCAAACATGTAAATTGCACATAATGCAGTGTTTAAATTAACTTATAAATTCAAAAATTTCTATTTGTTTTTGAAATGTATTCAATTACACAGAGGCTGTTATACATGCATGAAATAATAAAGACATCACTAACAGGTAAAGTAAAATATAGTCTCTAGTCAATGCTTATGTATACCAGCCATGTCACGACACGTTTCTGAAGGATCCCAGAAGCAGCTCTCCGAGGCGTTTATACATCTATCTGTCATGCCACATCAAAGACTGTCAAAACACCATTTACTGTTTGAATTTCCAGAAAAAAAAATGCTGTATTTGTTCAGTACACATGTGTATCGAACCGAAAGATCCGTACCAAAAATATCTGTACAAATACATGTACACCCCTACTTAACGCCACTCTCGTCCACTGGACAGCTAGCAGAAGCTAGACATTATGATTTCAAAGTGGCTATATGATTAAACATGGCTATTTTTCTTACACAAACACATCCACTCTCTTCCGAAAGGTCTTTATTAAGCCCCCTGAACTGTGTGGAGCACTGTGATATGCTCCAATGGATGATGGATGCACTTTTTTGGGCTCCAAAATCTCAATAGCCATTATAAAGAGCTTTTGTCTGAATGAAGTCATATACCCCTAGGATGGCTCGAGGGTGAGTCAATGATGGGGTTATTTTCATTTTTGGGTGAACTAACCCTTTAAGCATTGCTGAGGGTTTCTAAGCCTGCTCGCTAGGAAACAGGACCTAAATCTGGCATTCTGCGAACTCCCCAAACTCCAACACCATTGTAGACAATGCATCCTCTTTCTTGTTCCATATCCCAAAGGCCACTGATTACACAAACTGCTGAATCTGAAACCTGTGTTTTTATTCTTTTGTGGCTTTGTGTCTGCCAGACCTCTTCTTATCAGATTTTTCTCCAGATTTCAAGTATCTGGTGCATGGTGTAGGAAACTATACTCACTGAGTTCACTGTGTCTTTACCTGATGAAGTGCTACATCGGTCACCCAGTAATTATCATCCTTGTCAGTAGTTATTCCATGAGGCATATAGAACCTGTTCAAACAAATATTTCATGAATGAATCAAAGATCAGAAGTACACGAGTAACTACATCGCATGTCAAAACGCAAACTGCCTATAATCAAACTGCCTACAGTGCAAATGCGGCTTCATTGTTTAGAAATGGGAGAATTCTAGTTTGTAAATTGCACTGTGCAGCTAATATGAATTAGACATGGTGCATTTTTCAAAATCTTACATATTTCGTCCTGAAGCTTTGAGCACTTTTCCCTTGACCGGATCCACCACCACGATTGTGGACTGCTGGATGGGACCCAGATCCCTCTGCTGGTAGATGCCATTGAAATCAAAGGAGCTAGAAGGGAAAACAACTTGATTATACGTCAGCATTCACCCCTTTACAGGAATAGTTCGGCATTTGATTATCAATTCGACATCATTTCATCACATCACACTTCACACTCTAGTTGAGAAAGCTTAAATGTATGGAGTGGGTTTATATTCCACAACATACTTAAATCCCCATTTGTGATCTCCTCTGTGGAAGATGATCAGGTCACCGTTAGAGTTGAGAGCCAGACCAGACACCTGCCCCAGCTGCAGCTCTGCCTCGGACCAGTCCGACACCTCCACCAGATGAGCACCTGCACACGCACACACACACACGCACGCACACACACACACACAAATCGCAGGTTAACACACACAGCCACACACCAAATAAAGCATCATAAATCAACCTGCACTCAACTTCTGTACGTGAACACTTTATGACGCTGTTTACACCTGGTATTAAGATGCATT
This sequence comes from Labeo rohita, assembly GCF_022985175.1. NCBI lineage: Eukaryota > Metazoa > Chordata > Actinopteri > Cypriniformes > Cyprinidae > Labeo > Labeo rohita. Next base: position 23,258,815 of record NC_066878.1, read on the forward strand.
TGGTCGATCGGTTCACAAGTAGACGAGGGAGACACTTTTCTGTTTACACCTGGCATATTAATCTGCCTCTTCAGTTCTCTTTCGACCACTTCTGTCCTCATTTTTCTTGAGGGGAGGGTTTATGGGCCAGTGCATATGGACTTTTTGTCATCTTTCGGACTAATATAATTAAATAAGCTTCTGCAGTTTACTTATGAGCTGAAAGCTGTGAGAATTCCCCCCCCTGCTTTCTTAAAAGAGAAGTCCACTTTCAAAACAAAGGTTCACATATAATGTACTCACCCTCTTGTCATCCAAGATGTTCATGTCTTTCTTCCTTCAGTTGTAAAGAAATTATGTTTTTTGAGGGAAACATTTCAGGATTTTTCTCCATATAATGGATTGATATGGTGCCCCGAGTTTGAACTTCCGAAGTGCAGTTTAAATGCGGCTTCAAACGATCCCAAATGTGGTTGTAAACGATCCCAGTTGAGGAAAAAGGGTCTTATCTAGCGAAACAATCAGTAATTTTCATTTAAAAAATACAATTTAAATACTTTTTAATCTCAAACGCTCGCCTTGTCTTGCTCCCCCTGAACTTGTTGAAAAACTCCAATCGTATTTTCTCCCTCAACTTCAAAAATCATTTCAAGATCATGCTACATCACTGCAGAAGTACTGACCCAGTCATTGCAATGTGAACATGCAAAGAAGATCAAGCACCCTTAATGAAAAGGTAAAAAAAAAAAAAAAAAGGGAGAACATGAAATGGGAGTTTTTCGACATACCCAAACTGTCCTGAACCGGAAAAAAACAGGCAGAGCGAAACAAGACGAGCGCTTGACATTAAAAAGTATATAAATTGTATTATTGACCCTCGGCTGGGATCATTTACAACCACATTTGGGATCGTTTGAAGCCGCATATAAACTGCACTTTGGAAGTTCAAAATCGGGGCACCCTATCAATCCATTATATGGAGAAAAATGCTGAAATGTTTTCCTCAAAAAACTGACTGAAGAAAGAAAGACTGTCTTGAATGACAAGTGGGTAAGTACATTATATGTGAATCTTTGTTTTGGAAGTGGACTTGTGGTGCAGCTATAAAAATAAAACAAAACATATGTTTGTTTATTTGTGAATTATTGAGCCAAAATGTATTTTGTGTAGGCCTGTTTAACAACTAAACCACTGAGAAGAAAACATTTATTTACAATGGGTCACAAATATGTAATTTAATTTAAATCTACTTTAACATTCTAATTGTGTCGGTTAACGGACATCATAAAGTTTGAGAATTAGCTCATTTAGCGGAGAATGTGTGGTCTTTAAAAGCTTGACCAAATGAGCGTCTACACTTCGAGTGCAATTCGTTCGAATGTGTTGTTGACTACCTCTAGAAGTGGTCGAAAGCGGATGAAAACACTTTTTAATGCCAGGTGTAAACACGGCCTATGAGCTGAACTCTAGTGGGAAATGAGGAATTAATGTGGTTTGCTGAGGGTTTTTTTTTGGCAAACAATTACCAGAAGGATTTGTATAAAAAAAAAAAAAGTATTAAAAAAAAAAGTGTAACAGTGCTCCATTCTGAACACAGCCAAAGATGTTAATGACACAAGTATCTATTATATGTACAGAGGTCTCAGAAGTATTCATACACTTAAACACTTCATGGATGAACGCCTTCGCACTATGTTAAATAAATAGCAATAAAAAAGCCCAACGTCAAGTTAAAGTTTATTTGATTTCATAAAACTATAAAACAATACATCAGGTCCAAAGAGGCAAAAAATTATATGGACACTGTCTGGAGGTCAAACATGTCCAGAGTCCAATGTGAATAACTATCTGTCTCTTATACAATAACTGTGTGAACTTAAGGGTCAATGTAAACTAGTACTGTAGCACTTTTCACATTTGCACAGTTGATTTGGGGAAAATAAATCTCAGAAATTTTGAAAAAATGATTTAAACATAGTAAAAATGTGTTAATCAGAACTTACTACTATTAATAGCACAATAAAATTAGCTAAAATATTTAATACGCAAACATGTTAGTTAAAAGCAATGCATTGAGTGTGACTAACAATTATTCTAGATTTGCAAAAGCCTGTGGAATCATATTCCGTGTGGAATTTATCTATATTAGAACATACTTTAGACTTTTGTTCTGTATCTGGATAATTATAAAATCTGCCCTCCTAAAAGAGAACTTTTAGTATTTTAGAATTAAAAAAGATACTAAACCTACAGTTTTACTCACACACAAAGTTGTTCAGGTATTAGATCTGCTTTAGGGTAAGACTCAAATGACAGCACTGATGAATGACATCCTTTCATTATAATACTTTTCCCAGCATTAAGCCAAAGACACTTTTGACACGCCCCAAACTGATTCATGAAATGACTTGGTTATGAATGAGGACAAGAGCAATGACAATCTAACATCAATGCAAGATTATTAGGGCTGCCCCCTAATAGTCGACTAACCATTAGTCAATGAGAAGAGGCTTGGTCAACCAAAATTTTATTAGTCGCTTAGTCACAGAAAAAAAAAATTACACAGGAAGTCGAGAAGTCCATGACAGACAGATCAGTTGCGGTTACTTGCTCTTAAAATACTGGTCATTTTTGGTCATACACAGAGTAATACATCTTTCGAATATGTAAAAACTCTATTTTTATTTGTATGCACTCAGAGTAACAACAAAACGTTGCGCTTTTGTAAAATAATAATAAATAATTAAAGCAAACAGGATGCGCTTTCTGCACGGTCTCTGTGAAACTACAAAACTGTATACTTGCCTTACAGACATGATAAATATATCTATAGAGAGTGAAATGTCTAGTTTTAAGTGAACCAATTAAAACTGAAAACAAATATTCTCAGACAATGTAATCTGTTTGAAATGTGCACAGGCACATCACTACTGCGGAGACGACGTGTCAGTGTCATCGCCGAAAACAAAGAAAGCACTAGTTTTTCAATAAATTATTAAAACATTAATGCAGTCTCCTTGCTGTTTTTCCTCTAAACATTCATAATGATTATATCTGCCTGTGCGCTGTGGCAAGCTTAATGTGTGCGCTTGAGCGCCATGTAGGCAATTAAGGCCCCATTATTATGATTTACATGGTTTATTAATAAATGTGTGACTAATATCAACTAATGCTTAAAATGAAAGACTACTGGAAAAATCTGTAATCGAGGGCAGCCCTAAAGATTATGTATATTCATTCTGCACATTCACTAATGAACCTTTACACAGAACACATGCATAATAAATGAAACACTGTTTGCATTATGTATACTGTATTTCCACTGCTGTCTGACCCATAACAATAGAAACAGAAAATGAATAAGAAACATCACATTGACATAAGTATTCAGTCCCTTTGCCATGACACTTTAAACTTAGATAAGGTCTCATTTCTCTGGATCAGCTCTATTGATTCTTCACATTAAATGGAGTCCATCTGTGGCACATTCAACTGAATGGATATGATTTGAAAATGCACATGGTTGTCTATATAAGGTCTGAAATAGCTGAAAAGGCATCAGAGCAAAACCAAGTGCGCTTCTCAAAGCTGCAACCTTCAGTCCAATCTTTCCGAGACTAGACACATTCTCAGCATTTTATGCTAGAACGAGATGCTCCATTAAGTTCACTTCTTACTTGTAAATTTCCACTCCCACAGTGAAAAATACTGTTAAAAATATACTTTGAAAAAAAAAAAAAAAACCCCTTTCAAAATTCTATGCAATACAGTGAATGTCTCAACACAACAACAAAAAAAACCCCAATACATTCATCTCAGAAAACATTTTTCGTCTCACATCTCATCAAGAACTCGAGGGAGCTAACTCATTTTTCTTTTACGTGAACTGCAATATGTACAAAGGACTGTGGGTGTTTCAAGGACAGAAGGATTTAAAATATGCCTTTAAACTACGCCAAATGAAGAATGTGAAACGAAGGCTGCCTTCCAAGCCACTGAGATGGCCTTCGACGCACTTGTTGACGTGACTGCTGAGATATGCAGTGTTATATTACTGTGCTAGGATAAAGCCTTGAGGTCATAGGAACTGCCTGCAGACCTCAGAGACGGACTGTGTTGAGGCACAGATTTGGGGAAATCTACAAAAATTCTGCTGCTCTGACAGCACAGTGGCCTCCATAAAGCCCAAAGTATACTTCTTTTTGTATGCGTACAGTTGAATGTGTAGCCTTTCAAATTATAGTACATTTGATAGTGTGCGTGAACGCAAGTGGTTTGACACATGCGCTCCAGAAAATGTGTCCATTGTCTGCTCTATTGTTCTCCAGAAGTTACGATGATAAAAATTTCTTTGTACTCTTTTAAACTAAAGTTATCTCTCATAACTCTCTCACGCAAGTGCTTGTCAATGAGGCCGTCTGTTGCAGCTTTCACTATTTTGTTGTTGTGTTATCTCTTTATTTCATTATCTACTGTGAAACACAGCCTGTTCCAGTGCTGCCACCTTGTGGAACAACTGATTAGTGCAAAAACAAATCAATGCGTTACAAAATTGAACGGTGCGCGTACAGTACCTTCATACTATTCTGGTGGCAAAATTTGTCACGCACACCGTACGCAGACCCAAGAATACTTTGGCCTTAAGCCGCATTCCAGACAAGGTCGGGATTGGGAACATCCGAGCTGAAACGTCCCACTTGAGTTCCAGTCAATCACTCAACACGCTAATATTTAACCTCATGATGTCAATGCGACACAACGAAAGCATTTCATGTTTCTGTGCCAATTATGGCAAAAACAGAAGAAAAAACGCTGCTGTTTGTTTTGAAAACACCTGACGAAAATCAAAAATTAAGACATCATATCATTAACATAACGTGTAATGTTTTTAAGTTTTGCACAAGGTAGCTCCACACTATGCTCTGAAGTCGGGGTTGATCAATCTGCCCCGAGTACACAGGTCTGATGTCTGACTTTAAATGTTATTTCCAAGCAGGAGATTGGAAAATCAGAATTTCCAGAAAACTCGAGGGTCCGCGTACAATGTGCGTGATGTGAATTAATTAATACGCGCGGGTCGCGCATACACGTATTAGTTTTGCACTAATAAGTTGTTCCACAAGGTGGCAGCACTGGCCCGAGCTGTTGTCTCACAGAAGAAGACGAAACTAAAAAGACAACAAATAGCAGAGACTGAAACAACAACAGATGGCCACACTGATTAGAGCTTGTGAGAGAGGGTTTTGAGATAGCCCAGATTTGGTTTCAAAGAATACAAGATATTTTTATTGGTCATAACTTCTGGAGAATAAAACAGCAGACGCTGGACACAGATGAAGCTTTCTAGAGCGCATTTGTCGATCGTCTTTATTCGTGCACGCTATCAAACGGAGTATACTTTGAAAGGCATTTGTTCAACTATACAAGCACATAACATACAACAGTTTCAGTTGCATTTAGTCACATTGCACCTAAAAATTTAGAATAGATTATAATGTCCTTCTTTTTGCGTACAAAGCCCATAATGAGCAAGGACCGAAATTATATTGCCAGTTCTCTTGTTAATTAAACTCCACCAGAAAACTGGTGATGCAGCCTCTGTAAATCATGTTCCAAAACTATGGAATACACTACCTTTAGATATCAGGGAAGCTAGCACACTCAGTATTTTTAAAAGGAAGTTGAAACCTTATTGTTTTAAGTTGGTTTTCAGTTTACACTAAAAAAAAAGTTTGTTTTATTGAATGTGTTATTCAATATAACATATATATATATATATATATATATATATATAGTTTTTTTATATACATATTGTTGTAAAGCACTTTGAGTCACATTTTATATTTGAAAGGTGCTATATAAATAAATGTATTATTATTATTATTATTATTATTATTACACATTCGTTAGCGGATATGTACAAAAACTAAGTATACTTGGGGCTTTAAATGGAGTAAATTGATACAACCAAAATGGCCGCCTGACCAAAATGAGTGGTTGGTAAGAAAACTCTGTTTGAGCTCCAGATATCATGTGTGGAGATTGGAGAAACTTGCACAACGAGAGTAGCCAGATGAAAGCCTCTCCTGGAAGACACATGAAAGTCTGCTTGAAAAAGCACCTAAAAGACTCTAGAATAGATTCTCTGATCTCATCAGTTCTATCCTCAATTGGTGGAAGAAAACCAGACACCGCTTATCACTGGCTTCAATACCATCCCAGCAGTGAAATGTGGGAAGGACGAGTCAGGGTGGATGCAAGGCTGAACACAGCAAAATACAGAGATATTCTTGGTCCAGAACACTCAGAACCTCAAATTAAGCTAAAAGTTCGCTGTACAACAGGATAATGACCCTAAGCACACCACCCAGGCGATGAAAGGTTGGCTTGAAATTGAGTCCCAACCATAACCTCAGTATCCTAGCCAGAGCCAGGACGTGAACCCAATCAAAACTTGGCTGGCCACTGATGCTCGCCAAACAACCTTACAGAGTTTAAAAGGACCCAAAAAGAAAAATCGCAGCAAATCTCCAAATCAAGGTGTGAAAAGCTTACCAAAAAAGACTAGAGAACCTCAACTGGGTCAAGAGTCTGAATACCTACGTCAGTGTAGCACTTTTAGTATAGGGTTGCAACACAAAAATGTGAAAAATTAATATTTTTTAAATAAATTGTATACACTTTTATACTCCTGACAATCTTTCTCTTCAAAACAGACCAAATACTGTGTTACTGATCTGGCTCGCAGAGGTGATTTTTTTGACCAACAAGATGAAAGCTTTTAAAGCATCTTGAAATCTATTCTATAGGAAATGCTCATGATCCATATTAGAGAATTAATAAAACCACATGCTATAATATTACACCCTGAGCAAACACTCTCTGCAACCCAAAGTATAAATGACAGCAGTGAGATGAGTGGAAACAGGCTTCAAATGGAAAACAAATGGATATGTGGGAGACAAGCTCACGTCTTAGTTGACACTGTGGCCTGTGTGTTGAAAGCTCAATGTCCACACAACACTCGATAGAGATACTCGATACATTAATGCCCTTGCTCTTTGTCGGGGTAAAAGAACGAGGCCGAAACCCACCTTGTTGGTCCCTCTGAGCCGCCCCTGCGGTCGGCCGTCTGGCGGGTACCGTCTTGCTCCTTGAGGGGCTGACAGTGGACTCTAACTGGTGAAACTTGTGCACTCTGTCCCTCACCAGAATTGCATCCTCTTTTGTTTTGTAGCCTAAACGTGGCCAGCCCAGGTCTTTTTTTTGCATTATGCTATCAATCTCTGCCATCAGACGTGTCTGGGCTCGGGCCGCCTCTGCGGGGTTGTACTTATGCATGTGGACAACGTCCTCCCTCTCCCCCAGCAGTTTAGAGAGAAGGGAATAGAGGTCACCTGCACAGGAAGAAAGAGGAGGAAAAGCGGAAAGACAAAAGAGGAATGGTGGTGTGAATAGAAAAGTGAGAAAGTCATTGAAGTGGAAGAAAAGGAGGTTGTGCTGGTGGTGCTGTTGATATGTATTGGATATACTCAATGGCTGGGTATATACTGTGCCATTTTTGTCTGTCCTTTACTATTTTTGCTTAGATTGTAGGACATGCCCCGGTGAGATTTTGTGTAATCGGCAGACTGTGCGACAGCCTTTTATTTCCGACGGTAAAACATACAGTACAGTACATCTATTCTGAAAATGCTGAGTGGCTGTTTTAGTGTTCTGGCATCCTCACTGGCACAAAATAAAAAGGCTGCACATCATTCATCAAGCCTAAAGAGGTTATATCCAATTTTTCAACTTATTTCATGACCATCTACCATTTAGAACTTATTCAGAACTTCAGACTGTCTCTAGAATTATGTATAAAATTAGGTATAAAAGCATGACACTATAATATTTAAGTGTAACAGTGGACACATAATGAAGAATTATTCTATGACAATTTGTCAAGGTAAGTGTTACATGTTATGATGCCAGGTCATGATATTTTGAGGACCAGTGGCTTAAACTGGGAGAGAGGGCACATATACGGGCCATTCTACAGAACTGGTGCAAACTGCCGTCCCACAACCAAAAAACATCACTGATGTTTATTAAGATCCTTCTATTATCTATTGAAACCCACAATAATATTTATAATATTAGTAAGCTTAATATAAAATCATCATTTATTGGGTACTTTCAATTGGGTTGTGGCTGTCCCGAACCCTTTCAACATAATTTCAACTTAATTTCAACTTATGAAAATGCTATTAAAAGAATTTTCGTATTTTTCACCATTGTTTTTTTCAAAAGTATCTTTTGATTCTTTTAAAAAGTGAAGTTGAAAATTTATTTTATCTTTTCTTTGTAAATTATGAAACTTCATGTAAAAAACGTCCCACATTTTTAATGTCACTACTGAAACAGTATATATTTTAGTCTGTTAGCTGAGACTGATTTTAACTACACCCATACATTTATGATTAGAAAATATTCCTGTGTCCATCTCTCTCATAGTCATTTTGAGGTAAATGTGTTCAAAAGTCTGAAAAATCTGTGTGTAACTTTCAGAAATGTCACTACCGAACACCTATTTTCTGCAATTAGGCACACTTTCATTCCATTTTTATATGTATACCACTGTTCAGAACTGTGCTAGCTAACTGCTGATTAGCATCTTCGAGTAGCTTGAAAAGTATCTAAAACTGTCACCACCGAAACATTTGGTGGTGCTTCAGTAGTGACAACTTTTTTTGGGTGTTATCCCATAGAATTGTCACTACCGAAACAGTCACGACCAAAACATGTCATCATTGTTTCGGTAGTGCAAAAAAAAAAAACACATAATCCTCATATTTGGGGGAAATAAACCACATTTCAGTACGATCAATCAATTTTCTGTAGTGTTTTAGTATGTGAGTTAAAATTCTGTAACGTGTAATGTATATTCAAACTAATAAATCCTTAACTTTGAAATCAGTATGATCAACTTTTTGCCTTTTACAAATAAATATTGGATTCAAAATACAACAAATCTCATAAATTACACTTGAAATACTGTTAAAAATTTACCTGAATTTTCCTCTGAAAAAAAAAAGAAGTAATAAAACAAAATATAATATAATAATAAAATAAATAAATAAATATCGAGATCTTAATATGTCAAAATAACCCTTCTAATTAATTTATTATTAATGTATTTTGGTAGTGACACATTTGCGGAGAGAACAAATATTTCAAAACATTCTGAAAATACAATATGAAATTAACTGCACAATTACTAGAAATGTGTATCTTGGATATTATACAATTTGCATACATGAAGTTTTTGGATTTTTTCCAAGACCAATTTTTCTGACTTTAGACCAATTCTGTAGAACAGCCCACACATTTATACTGCGAACACAACCCTGAGACTGGATGACTATCATGTAACTATCCCTATATCAAATTATGATTAAATGGCTACAATGTTGAATGAAAGTATTAAGACTTTAACTTATGGATTAGAATAGCATTAGGTCCCCTTTGGAAATTTGCAGAGGTGGCAACTGCTTGTGGAAGATGCAATGAAATTTTGGAAGAAAAGAAAAGTTTGGAAGAAAAGTTCGAAAAACTGTTGCGTGAGCTGAACCAGTGAACACCATCTAGAGCCTCCAGTGTCTCATAAATCAGTGACATTGGATAAGTATCAATGACCGTCTTTCCCAAAGACAGGTGAAAAATTCTATCAACCACAAATGGCATTTTTCCCAGTTCCCACAGTCCTTCCTCACCACAGAACCAGCCTTTATTAGCTGCTCCACTGTGGTGATGGTAGCCCTGATAAGTCCTGCCACTTTAGAAACAATGTGGTTTAATTTCCCACAGTATATACCAAGTCTTTCATTTTAAGGTCTGGCTTTCATCACACACAAAGTGCTTTGTAATCATAAGCAAAATCCCCTCAGCATTGGCCAGATCTCTGTACCTCTGTACTTTTCTTCTGACGATCTTATGATGAACTTAAGCCAGTTCAGTGCTGAATTGTTTTTCTGCCATTTTTCTGTGAACAGGCATTGTGTGCACAGGATTATGGGTGATTAGAGGATGTGAAGGATACACCTGATGCATTCCTCAAACACCATTGTGTGGTGTTTCCCTGTAGGCTCTAAAACACTCATCCAATCTGTTCAGTCTGGGCTTTAACAACACTTTAATTGCAGAAAGCTTTTCATTGCGAGGCAATTGCATTCTGCTGCTTTATGAGATTTAGTGCAACTGTGCTCAAACGCTTCCGGCTGAAGTTGAGTTTTATCTAACGCGGTGACGTTACTGCACAATGCATTCCACTCCGTTGCTCATTTCATTCCAGCAGCTCAGAATCAACCTATTTCGGCAGTCGATTATTATTTTCATAATCAATAAACATTAACAAATGAGATTTTATACTAATGAAGAAAGCTCACTGGTCAAAAATATACATATATGTCCAGTTCCAGGGCTCTTTTTAATGGCAAGGTCCTTCTCTGACTGCCACTGTGTTGAAATGCTTGATAGATTTTCACTGGATCTTGGACACTAACACAAACAAATCCAGATAAGACAACTGCCAGACACATCCTACAGAGCAAGAAGATCCCATTACCATTGGAAAATACTTCTCGATGCTGTTTCTTATTAACTAACTGCCTTTTAACTCATCTTGACTCTCACCCAAAGGTTCAGTCCAGAGTGGCCATAAAAAACCTCATGACGCAGCAACGTATTTTACTAGCTATGCAACAGCAGTAGCTAAAACAAATATAGTCTCTACACATTTCTTTTCACAAAATGTATACAATACTAGAACAAATCCAATCCAACAAAACCAAACTTATTTGGAGTAATAGGTATTATTAATGACAGCTATTTGTAGTACAGCTATCTATACAAATGAAAGCATGCGTGACAGTCCCATCTCTTTCAATCATGTTTAAACTGCATGCATTCAAATCGATGCCAAAAGTATTGAAGAGGTGGTTTGGGAAGTGAGTAATGCCTCCACAGGGAGATGCTAATATGTAACATTCATAAATATATTCTGTAAAAAAAAAAGCATTAAAATACACAATATGGAAAATACCAAGCAGACAATAAATGCAGCCATTTCTTTGTAAATGGGATTCGTAGCCTAGACTATTAGGAAGGGATACAAGTTTGGTATGAAGCTAAATATATAGTCTTGGGATTCAATTCTGCAGAAATAATAGCACAAATGAGAAGCTAACAGATTCTGTTTTTATTCATGCAGAGATATCTCTGAGAAGCACCAGCAAACTCTCAGCAAGTAAGAGATGGTTAAATGGGTCATAACCAGTGTTGGGAAAGTTACTTTGGAAATGTAATAGTTTACAGATTACAAGTTACTCTATTTAAAATGTAATAAGTAGTGTAACTTTTCAATTACTTTATTAATGTAATTGATTTCATTTGATTACTTTTCTAAATTTCTAATATTTTCAACAGTTCATCATTTTGAAACATTTAAACCAGGCAGAGATAACCTTACAGTAGCACTCAACACTGATTACTGTCAGACTTTCAAAATCCTTTAGCACTTGAATTAAGATTATAATAAGTAAGGGATAATATACATCTTTATTTTGCGATAACAACTGGCTGGATGTACATTATCCCACTTATTGCACAGCTGCTTGCCACAAAAGTAAATAATTAGACATGAAACACTGATCTGAGCTGAAATATTTGAATGCAAATCTTCCATGAAGAAATCAGTTGGTAGCAAGTGGCAAGTTGACAGAATTAAGAAATTGTACACATAATACTGAATTGAGTTTTAATACCTTATTAGTTAACCAAACATATAGCATCCACCAAGAAAAACTATATAAAACTATAACTATACTATAACGTATAGCGCCAACTTAAGTTATGAGTCTGTGTTATTAGCTTTTACCAGTTGTTATCGGGGAATAACATACTTTGGATTGTCACGACTGACCAATCAGAATCAAGCATTCCACAGAGCTGTGTAATAATTTAATTTAAAGCACAGACACCACAAATTCAGACTTAACACCTCTTGTTCACTTTGAGATAATTCTGAGGTTAAATACAGATTTAAAATAGTAACAAGAAATAGTTTAATAGCTATGATACTGGTTTTGAAATCAAACATTTGCATAGTTATGATAGGAAACACTGCCATCTAACAATGCATTGGAAAAAACAATTAATCTTAAAGAATAAAGTATATGCACAAACTCAAATAGGAAATACAACTGTTATTGAATAAGCATGTGTCGTATTCTGTGTCCTAAACTCCTGAAACATTGGTGTCTCATTCTAGAGCAACAAATGCAATTTATGAGTCAATTAAATCTGTATGTGGGTGTGTGTGTGTGAACATTTTCAGATGTAACCCCCTTTGTAATCATTAACATTTTCAAAAGTAACTGTAATTTAATTACACATTTTTTTTTCTCAGTAATTGTAACTAATTACAATTACATTAATTTTGTAATTAAATTACGTAATTCTGTTACATGTAACTAGGTACTCCCCAATACTGGTCGTGACATATTATTTTTAATATATGACTATTTTCCCTGAAAACAATTTTCCCCAAAACAGTCATAACTTAAAAATGACCATTTTTAACCCTGTCTTTGATGATGTGAATGAAACATTTGGGTGCTTTTCTTCAACACTTATGCCCACTGCTTTGCATCAACACCTCCCACCATACTGTAAATGTTTTAACACTTAGTGGGTTGAGTTTAAAACTCCTGTATTCACGGTTTTGGTGATAATACATCTAATACCTTCAGGAACAACAATGTGTATTTATACTTTAAGTTTATTTATTGAAAGCTGACAATCGTTAACTGCTTAATCCACTGAAAACTGTTTTGTAACTGTTTCACAATTATTTATGAAATGTAGCTGAAGATGCATATCGTCAACTAACATGATCAGGCACTTGGGAAGCAGGTCTACATGTTCACAAATAGTATATTTGGTGAAAGGCATTTTTATAAGTTCAACTCTTAATGCCAAAGATGTTGATGTGATGCTGTGATGGCTGTCATGCACTGATGCATTCATAATCAGAAAGTAACTTACAAGCCAAAATATGAAAGAAAACATGATTTTCATGTTCATTTCATGACCTCTTCAAAAGAAACCATTGATAAGAAAACGTCAACACACACAGCTTATTTTCATTTGCAGCTAGATGGACTAGATCATGGTGTTTTTGTAGGTTTGGTTTCCATAACATTCCTTTTCTTTGAAATTATTCATGTCACTAATTAATCATATAATGTGTGAAGTGTGTAACATTTTATTAAGCCTTACGCCACTCAAAACCTGTGTGATTTTTTTCTTCCATGGAACACAAAAGGAAAAACTGTGCAGAATGTCATTTTCCATACAAGTAAAGAAAATGAAGATGGATGTTATTACGCTTTAAACAGTGACAGGCTCAGTGTGAGAGCTGTGTCATATGGAAATGTTATCATCAAATTATTTTTGCAGTATTATTTAGGGCTGCTAAATGATTAATCATGTTTCATCACCTCCAAAATAACAGTATGTTTACTTATTATATGTCTGTGTACTGTGTATATGTATTATGTATTTATAAATACTCACAATCATGTATAAGGAAAAAGTGCTAGTTTTTAAAGTATAAATATATATGCATATAAATATATATACATGCATGTGTGTGTATTTATATATGCATAATAAATATATACAGTGAACACACATATAGTATGTAAACATAAACTTTTATTCTGGATGTGATTAATTGCAATTAATTGTTTGACAGCCCTAGTATTATTATTTTTTAATAGTGTATTTTATTTTTCCATACTCTGTATTCACAAATAATTTTGCTATTGTAATTTTTTAAAACTGCACAGACCCAGTGAAACAACACTGATGGTGTTTTCATTATGCTTTTACCCTTTCTGGAGTTCACCATGTCCAATGTTATTCACTGTAAAAAGAGCGACAAATGTTCCTCGGAAGAAAGAAAGCCATGCATTTATTATTACTTATCTAATATTTCCATTCATTTTCTAACCTTGTTCCATTTGATGTCTCTTATCTGACTCACTCATGTCTTGAAGCCTCTATTTATAAGTTGTACAGCAGTTGTACTATTAATCCATTGTGTTTTTCACAATAAAAGAATGTCATTCAACCACTGTGTCTGTCAAATGAGACTTGTAATAGTATTCCAGCAGCGACTATGTGTTTCAGTCTTGATTATCTCTGCAATTTAAAAGTATTTTTAAACATCTTACCCTGATCCAGAACTTCCTCATCTCTCTTGGGCTCCTGCAGCTCCACAGAATCTGTGGAAATCAAGAAAGAAATTCCTTAAAATGATGCAATAATTCCATGGAATAAGACGCCTATTCATAGTGTTTCATGCAACATCTTGAACTTTCTATTTTCAAACAGTACCTTTATGAGGAGCCGACTCATGCTTCATGGACATCATGTGGTCTGGACTGACTGGGATGGGAATACTGGCCTCAGAAGGGATATTCTGGAACAGCTCACTACTGCCATCATCTCCGCAGTTCATGTAAGGCACAGCATGGCTGTTGTCCATGTAGTACATGATGTAGAAGTTACACATCTCATCATTGGAGGTGCCTCTGTGAGGATTGAAACAAAGGCACATAAACAAACAACTAGCACAAAAAGACAAATTACAGCTGCAAATACAGTCATGGCCAAAAATATCAGCACCCTTGCAATTCTGTCAGAAAATGCAACACTTCTCTCAGAAAATTGTTTCAATTGCAAATATGTTTTGGTATTCACATTCTTATTGTTTTTGTTTGCATTGCAACAACACACTAAAGCAGAGAAAAAAAGTCAAACTTGATACAATTTCACACAGAACATGTGATGCTCCTGTAATTTGTATTTAGACACACCTGTGGCAAGTAACAGGTGTGGGCAATAAAATAATTACACTTGCAACCAGTTAAAATGGAGAAAAGTTGACTGAACCTTTGTGTTTGTGTCACACTGAGAATGGAGAAAAGAAAGAAGTGGAAAGAGCTGTCTGTGGATTTGAGAGAAAAAATTGTGGAAAAACATGGACAATCTCAAGGTTTACAGCCCATGGCACTGTAGCTAACCTCCCTGGACATGGACGGAAGAGCAAAATTAATGAAAAAATTACAATGAAGGATTGTTCGAATGGTGGATGAAGAACCCTGATTAACTTCCAAACAAATTCAAGCTGATTTACAACAGTGCCAGCTCGCACTATCCATCTAAAAGGGACGCTATGGTAGGAGACCACTGCTGACACAAAGGCATAAAAAAGCAAGACTGGAGTTTGCCAAAACTTTTGTGACAAAACCACAATCCTTCTGGGAGAACGTACTGTGGACAGATGAAAAAAAAGCAGAGCTTTTGAGAGACATCATGGAACTGTTTACAGAAAAAGAAATGAGGCCTTCAAAGAAAAGAACACAGTCCCTACAGTCAAACATGGTGGAGGTTCAAAGATGTTTTGGGGTTGCTTTGCTGCTTCTGGCACTGGATGCCTTGACTGTGTGAACGGTATCATGAAATCTGATGATTACCAAAGAATTTTGGGACGCAACGTAAGTGGCCAGTGTCAGAAAGCTGCGTCTCCACCAGAGGTCATGGGTCTTCCAGCAGGACAATGACCCAAAACACACTTCAAAAAGCACTCAGAAATGATTACAGACAAAACGCTGCAGTTCTGAAATGTCCAGCAATGAGTCCAGATCTGAATCCCATAGAGCACCTGTGGAGAGATCTCAAAACAGCAGTTGGGAGATGACATCCTTCAAATCTGAATGACCTGGAGCAGTTTGCAAAGGAAGAGTGGTCCAAAATTCCAGTAGAGAATTGTAATAATTGTAATATGATAACAGAAAGCAATTGATTTCAGTTATTTTTTCCAAAGGGGGTGCTACCAAATATTAAGTTAAAGGTGCCAATAATTTTGTCCAGTGCAATTTTTGGATTCTGTGTGGAACAGTATCAGATTTGACTTTTCTGGGGTTTTTTTGTGTGTATTGCTCCAATGCAAACAAGCAAAAAACAACAAAAAACATGCGAGTACCAAAACATTTGCAACTGCAACAATTTTCTGAGAGAAGGGTTACATTTTCTGACAGAATTGCAAGGGTGCCGATATTTTTGGCCATGACTGTATATATTATGGTTTGTTCCCAGACGCACACCTAAACATCACAAAAAAAGCAAACTGTTCCTGGTTGTCTTGCATGTAGATCAGATGTCACTTTGGTCTGAAATGACACAAACAATCGCACTCCTAATTTCACTCCTCATGGGATGCACTTACGTTTTCCCAGCACTAAATATATATATACATCTGCAATGTATTCATGTGTATACTAGTGTACATATGTCTCAGGCATAAGCGAGCAGTTCTTGGTGCCAAAGACCAGACTGTACGTCAACAGTCATCTCCACATGTTTATCTTGTGGACTAGAGTTGGGTGCGTGGGCGAGGGCGCTGGGCTTCCTGGGAGATGCGTCAATGCACTATTATGTGCTCTCCCTATCACCATGGTAACAGCAATGGCAGGGCAGAGGCACACATACGTTCAAGGAGTCACGCTCAAACAGAATATGATGAAACACAGAGCCAACCTACTCAACTGTGTGTTTAATCAGTCTTTAAACAGCACACAGAAACACACACAGCCACCACCTGGCTCACAGAGTGTCACTTTATCAGATGGACATAGTAGGACAGGTGGTCAGAGACACAACACCATGCAAACACAGTGAAAGTGAGAAGCTGGAAATGTCAACTGCACGCACAACATCACCTCTCATCTAACACACTTACTGCCACAGTAACTCTACGGAATACATGAACAAAAATAAAAGGTAAACTCCCCCATAGGAAATCTGACATCCGTTATACAATTAAACAATGCTATTATGCATTACAAAACAGTACAAGTCTAATTAAAACAATAGCAGAATAAGAATTAATTACTGGCAAGAACATGGACTTACCCGATATGGGTAATGGTGGTTCTTCCTTCTCCTGTGAACACACAACGGGCTGCCAGTATGTCTCCATTTTTTACATCAATGCTGTTGGTGGCTGGATAAAAAGCCTAAACAAAAATGAACATTAAAGTTTTCTAAAGATTTCTATCCATAGAGAAAAAAAAGACATGAAACTAAAATCCCATACATAAGCATACATAAGTTTTGAAGATCTTCTGTTACATTTTTGCATCTTTATTTTTCTCAGGAAAGTGCATTGTACATTAAAGTAATAGCGTCTAAAAAAAAAAAAAATTCTCTGTGTTAATGAATGGCACAGACGTGCAGTTTTGTTTACTGCTCGTATTGAAGCGTACGAGACACTTGCGGTGACATTAGCGTCTGCCGTCTTAAATACATAAATGGACATAAATACACAACCAACAACTTCAGAACTGCTCTCTGAGAATCAGTTAATGGTCATTTTACCGTTTAATTAAAAGTAATGCTTTATGCCTTCATTTGATAACCAGAAAAATGCATAAACACAGCACAGATTTTCTGAGAAAAATAAACATTTCACAACGTTATTGTAAGAATAAATGAAACTTGTTTTTATGCATTCAAATAATTAGACATGCTAGAACACAGAATTTAGTAACAATAAAACATAAAGTGGGCAAAAATAAAACATTTCATAGGGCACTAAACATGTAGTTTTTGTTAAACTTTTAATAAACTGATGTTAAATTGTTTACATTTTCATGATTTGAATTAATTAGACATGCTTTTTAATTTTACCATTAAAAAGTAGTCCAGAAAAATTTTAATGGAAAAAAACGGAATCCAAGAAAATTAAAACGGAAAAAAGAATTTGGAAAAAAATTAAACAGAATTTTGGAAAAAATAATACTGATATCATAGGGCCCTACCAAAACCATCAGATTTTCATTCTTCTTCAAGACAAATTTTTTAATGAAACCTGAGAGATTTTGGCCTTATAATTAAACGTCTAGGTAATCTAAACTTTCAAGCTTTGAAAAGTTCATAATGACATTGTAAAAGTAATTCATACTATTCAATTCATTTTATCCAAGTCTTCTGAATAGGCACGATCGCTTTATGAACATAGCAAACAGAAAATCAAACAGGCTTGCTTGCCAAGAAATACATTCATTTGTGTTTCAAACATGAACAAAAGTCTAAAGTGTTTGCAATGAGAAGAATTTTCTTTTTTTGGTGAACGATACCTTTAACATTAACATACTTGCAGGCCATGCACATCGCCAGTCATTCGCTAAGTTCTACACAAAACTGCTTATTGCATGTTTAGGCATTACATATCTAGAATACAATTTCAATACAAAGCCCAATTATTTTGCATGGCACCAGCAATGCCAAGATCATGGGTTTGATTCCCAGGAAATGCATGAACTGTGTAAACGTAACATGTTGTCTTTATATCACACTTTATCATTCTCTCACAGAATACATGGGCCATTATACTGCTTTTATATCTTTAGGTATAAAAATGCAACAACATCGCAGAGTCCCTTTGCATCAAATGCATTAAATTACACTAGAAACCATTAGAGTTTGAGCTACACAGTAGCACTACGCTATAAACTGGCTCTCCAGAAGAAGCAGCTGAAATGCAGACTGGACTCTAGTAATGCATACTGTGTGCACTGTATATGTATCTATGTATTGGATACTGTAAATTGTGCTTACTGTAAATTGCTCTTACTGATATCTTTGTAAATACCATAGACAGAGTGGAAAAAGATCTGACAGCATGGAAAATAAAAATCACTATGACGCCGACGGGTCATTAACATGACTGGCAATTCTTATCAGAGACAAATGATGCATTAACTTCCCTCTATAGATGCCACCTATTAATCACGCTCAACCAGGCAGAGTGGACACGGCAAAACACACCTGTGGCAACAGTGGAGACTGGCGTCCAATCTGAGTCCACTGTCCATTTCGAACCCTGTAGCCACTCACAACTTTACCTGAAGAACAAAACACACAACTAGATCAAGATAATGTATGTACACCATAAAAGGAAAAAGAGAAGTTACAAAGACTAAATAAGAGATAAGCTGATGTAAATAGAGCAAATAAATGAAATAAAGCTCTCACCAAGGCTGTGTGTGTGTGTCCTGAAGGCAAATGGATACATCGGGGAAGATGTGTAAGTGCAAGCAATGTCTGCATTGGTAACTGCAACACCAAAAACATCAGACGTCATAAATGAGATGACAAGCACTGATAATCAATTACAACATTCAAGGTAAAGTGTAGAAACTTTTCACGACTCCAGATGTCTGCAAGATTATTAGTGCAAACTGGAAAATAGTTTAAACTGTCACAAAGGTGGCGTACCTTTCTTCCCAGGAGGAATGACGGTGTTCACAGACATCATCAGATACATGCCAGCAATAAAGGGCTGTCTGCATAGAGGACACAACAGTCATCACATTAAAAATGGATTACAATTAAATGTGTTAAATTAGTAAAACAGACTTTTATTGACTTTCATATTGAATTGCTTACATATTACTTTACATATGACTATGTAAGGAATAACTAACAGCATCCCATTATTAAAAAGTAATGCATATCTTAAGCAGCAATGCCTACTCTACTGAACAAAAATCTACTAAAAGGTATTTGAAATGCGGTTTTTTTTGTGTGTGCCAAGTACAGTATACTACAAATACATTCAAATATTAATAAGCTTAATAAAAATAACCTGTGATGGCACTTTTGGTATACTAAACTGGTATACTTAAAATCTACTAAATAAGAACAACTATTTTTGTGCATGATGCACTTTAACTGTGCCGAAGTAGTGCTGAGGTCCAACTCAAGGTATACGTAAGTATATCTGATTGTGCTAAAGTGGAACTATTGCAAGTATACTTCAGGTGCACTTGCATTTGTCTTGCATTTGAAGGCCTATATTTTACAGAGAACATACAGTTACAATCCTTATTAAAAGTGATATTAAAACACATTTTAGGCATGATATTAGGAAACGTGCATTGTGCAATAAAGAAATACTCCACATAAAGTTATCATTTTTTTAACCAAGTCTTAAAGGAGAAGTCCTCTTCCAAACCAGTGATTCACATATAATGTACTCACCCCCTTGTCATCCAAGATGTTCATGTCTTTCTTTCCTCAGCCGTAAAGAAATTATGTTTTTTGAGGAAAACATTTCAGCATTTTTCTCCATATAATGGACTGGCTGAGATGCAGGTTAAATGCGGCTTCAAACAATCCCAAATGCGGTTGTAAACCATCTCAGCCGAGGAAGAAGGGTCTTATCTAGTAAAAAGCTCGGTTATTTTCATAAAAAAATAATACAATTTATATACTTTTTAATGCCAAACGCTCGTCTTGTCTTACTTTGCCTGAACTGTTTTTGTTCCGGTTCATGACAGTTAGGGTATGTCGAAAAACTCCCATCTCATGTTCTCCCTCAACTTCAAAATCGTCCAAAATTTTACCTTCTTTGTTAAGGGTATTCAATCTTCTTTGTATGTTCACTTCTCATAGTCTGGGTCGGTTCTTCTGAAGCGATGTAGGATGATTTTGAAATGATTTTTGTTGAGGGAGAAAATACGATTGGAGTTTTTTGAAATACAAGAACTGTCTTGAGCCAGAATACACAGAGTTCAAGCAGAGCAAGACAAGATGAGCGTTTGAGATTAAAAAGTTCTTAAATTATATATTTTTAATGAAAATAACCAATCATTTCGCTAGATAGGACCGTTCTTCCTTGTCTGGGATCATTTACAACCGCTTTGGGATCGTCTGAAGCTGCATTTAAACTGTATTTTGGAAGTTCAAAATCGGGGCACCAAATTAGTCCATTATATGGAGAAAAATCCTGAAATGTTTTCTTCAAAAAACATAATTTGAAGAAAGAAAGACATGAACATCTTGGATGACAAGGGGGTGAGTACTTTAAGTGATATGTTAACAAATATGTTTACGATTTTAATTATACTTAGTATGAAATAAATGTATTTTAAATAAATTATGGCATTGTTTTGTTTTGTTTTGTTTTGTTTTGTTTTGTTTTGCTCAGGCAAGCATTTAGCTTTTAAATATAGCTCTACCCTGAAGGCCCTAAATAAAAGGGTTGATGTCCTAGTGGATGACTTGTTTACATAAGTACCTTTTACAAACATAACTGGTGTACATTATGCTGCTGACATTGTTAAGTTTGTATCTTGTGGTTACTCCACTCACATTAAAAACATGCTTTAGCAGATCAATGAGAACATAATGGACTTAATAGAAACAGGCACTCTGCAGTGATGCACACAGTAGCACAACTCTATTGATCAAAATCAAGGAACTGAACTAGCCATTTTATAAAATAATAAACTCATGCATTGACAATAATACTGTCATTTTTAGGTCCCATCAACACATTCATTTTTTCAAAGACATGGATGTGGCCCATTTCCCAGTTGCACCTAAAATAAGTAATTGTGCCCTTTGGCATGTGTGACATAAATTTGAATGGACATGAGCTGAACTGGAGCTGATTCAGTCACTGTTTTTACTCGTACTCAATCGACACTTTAGTTCCTTAACATTATACTAACTACAACGCGCAAGGCTTTTCTGTACTTTTGTATCTTTTCTTGGTAAAATTTAAACCAAACAGTTATCTTAAGGCTTCAACAGAAGCTTTTTTCTCAGTGTTACAAGGTTGCAGAGAATTCAACAGCTGCTCAAATATCTCACATAACAAGAACTGGAAACAAGAACTACAAGAGTTACTGAGACAGTGATTTATACTGTCAAACTCAACAATGACCATAGAATTACTTCATTTGCAATAAATCCATACATTAACTTTGTGTGGTAAACCGATCCTCATTAATGTTGTAATTCCCTATAATCTTCCCTTCTGCTACAGCTCTCAAAAATCATTTTGCAATTGTGTCCAAGTGAAAAAAAGCTCAGTCGTGTCAGGCTTGAGAAAATCATTCTTGTTTGGAACAGCACGACGAGTGAGTAAATGATGACAAAATGTAACAAATATGTCTTATGAATAAACAGACAGATATTCTTAGATCTAGTGGCAATAACTTACGGTTTGGAAGTCATTCTTAAAGTGAGTCCTGAGCAGTCTCTATGATGATCTACAATCAAGACAAGATAAACTCATTAGTCACATCTCATGTCAGCAAAATGCTGTCAGGCATTGTGCAAATACAGCTGTTTTATTCAGCACAGGCATGCACACAGAAAATTACGTCAAAATGAGAGGAGAGTGAGTAAATGATGATGAAAATGTTAATTCTGGACATTTAACTAATGTAACCATACAAAGTCCATTTCAGATCAGCAGGTCAAGTTCTCACAATACTGTTGCTGCAGCTCTGGATCTGCTATGTACATCAGTATTTACCTCTGAAATTTTTGGCATCACCATAGTGAATTTGCAGCACAAAGTAGTTAATTTTGGTGTCTCCTCCAACTTTAAAGCCAACATCTGAAAAAAAAAAGTGCAAAATAGGATGACACTTCAGTTTTGTGTTGTTTTTAGAGAACTACCATTTATTCATGGTCACTCATATGTTATATTGCAACAGCACTGGCTAAACTCAGAGTGAAATGATCTGTCTGCTTTGAGACAGAGAGGAGAGATGGAAATAATAAGGAGAAAGGAGAGCACCTTTGGGTAGTTTGGTTGGAGGAGCATTCCTGGCCCAAGCATACATGATTTTGGGCTGATCCCGACACGTCCCAGGCTCTTTCCCACAATCCCTAAACAATCCAACAAAAATGTGTCAGAAATGAATCATTATTCCTTATCACAGCACATATATTAGCAGGGGTGCACATAAGTGGTCCGCAGGTCCCCATGCGCGACCATAAGAAAATGCGCTATGTAAATAAGTTTCGAGTGTACATTTGCGTACCGACCAGAGGTCGCGTTAACCGAAAATTGTCCGTCATTGACAGATTTATTTATTTATTTTTTTTATCAGTGACGGAAAAATCTGAAGGGCCGTCTGTCACTTTGACAGATTACACTGAAGGTGATCTACTGTTAATTGTAACTGTAATTCCCAACCCTGTCCAGTTGGTGGCGACTGCGCTCCAGTCCGGCAGCAGAGCACGGGATCCAGAACAAAAACAAAACTGTCACAAATGTTTTCCTATGCATTTGATTACGCACAGGTGAGTACACAGAAGCTACAACGATCTATCACGCCACATTAAAGAGCGGCAAAACAGTATTTATTGCTTAAATTTCCTAATGAAATAGACATAATTTGAAATCTGAGACTTTGTTTCGTATCAAAAGTAACACAAAGCCTGGCTAAAAATATATAGCGTTTTTGAGAGAAAAAAAGGATAAATTGCATAGGCCTATAAGTCACATTTTATTATTACATTCAGAAATAGGCCTAATGCTGACGTAAAATGTTTATAAACACTACAGCTAGGCTATTTAGCTCACTCCACAACAAATCCTTTCAATTTAACAATATTCAGAAAAGAACAATAATGAAAATTATAGGAAGATAAACGACAAGCAAAAGCGATCCATATTCAAGTTCATATTCAAGTGTTTCCATATTCAAGATGTATTTGAATGGCAAAACACTATTTACTAAGTAAACCTGTTTTGTACTTCACTCGCATTCCAATATCCACATAAAACAAATTGTTAGGCATAATTTCACAGCAGTATGGTGATAACAACTAACCACAGTACGGCACCGATTATTTAAAATGAGCAGTGTTTTTTTTTTTTTTTCATATGTTTGGCTATCTGTATTTTATTATGATAATGGAAAGGCCGCACTGTCAAGTTAACAAGTTAACGGTGTTCACGCATGTAAAATAAAGAAAAATAGGATGCTGCTTTCAGCCGTCTTGTTTTCTTTTGCGCAGCCTAGCTTTATGATGGTTTTTCTCCACTCACAGAAGCACTGCAGGCGCGTGATATGATGTGTCCATGTGAATCCTCATGTTCTTTTGTTTTCTGCTTTTTGTGCATTAAAATTTTGGTATTTTTAATGGGTCACAGACACTTATTCTTTCTAATTTAATTAAATTCTAATTTAAAATAATCTTGACGGTTAACAGTTAATAATTGGTGAACGAGCATCAGCAGGCAGTTAGAAAAAATAACCAAAATGAACATCCCTATCCACAACATTTAATATTACCAAATCAATCATTTTAGCTGGGGAATTTTGTGAAATTTGGTTAATTTGACACCAAACAACTATAGAAGTTTTTTTTTTCTTTTTTATGTGACTGTAAAACTCAAATTTTGTAAATCTAATTGATCTGAACACCAATGCCATGGGATGAGCCTATGAGTAGAACTGGTTGGGATGCTCAGACGTGTTGGTGTGAGTATTTCAGCTGTTTTTCTCAAGTGTTTCCTGCACTTTTCTGCAAAAGGAGGTCATACACACTATATATGTGACCCTGGATCACAAAACCAGTCGTAAGGGTCATTTTTTCAAAACTGAGATTTATACATCATATGAAAGCTGAATAAATAAGCTTTCATTGATGTTGTTAGGATAGGACAATATTTGGCTGAGATACAACTATTTAAAAATCAGGAATCTGAGGGTGCAAAAAAATCAAAATATTGAGAAAACCACCTTTAAAGTTCTTCAAATAATGTTCTTAATGTATATTACTAATCAAAAATTCAGTTTTCATACATTTACAGTAGGAATTTTACAAAATATCTGAATGGAACATGATCTTTACTTAATTTTCTAATGATTTTTGCCATAAAAGAAAAATCAATCATTTTGACCCACACAATGTATTTTTGGCTATTGCTACTAATAAACCCCAGCGACTTAAGACTGGTTTTGTGGTCCAGGGTCACATATGCGTACTGTATGTGTATATCATGTTTTACATTTACAGTATTCAGTCTGTGTGCACATTTCCATGTAAACTTCTCATTCCACCTGACAGAAACATGTTTGATTCACACCGTAAATATGTCTGATTTTTCCCCCCCTTGTAAAAACCTCTATTGACTAGTTTTGAAGTAGTGTATAACAAATATACCATCATGCCACTGCAATGGGGCTGCAGAATTGAGTATTTCTGAACATTCACCGGGTTTGGTATAATTAGCCTATTTTCATGCTGATCCCCAGCACTTCTGAAGCCTCACATCTCACACTATGAAAGCGTGCAAGCCATGAGAAGCACCCTGCAGCATCTGCACGATGAATTTTTCATAATACATGAGTGACATTAAAGAGGGAAGCGATTGGAATATGGAAAACCGCACGGTGAAGACTGATAGCAGGGAAATGAAGCCACTGTGGTTAAAATGAGACAGAGACACTGTATATTTCAGATATGTTTTAGCCTTCTCAAAAACCCTGACTTTATACCATGAATATACATGCCTATTTGGTGTTGTCATGTATTGAGGTTTGTTTATCAGGTGATATGGCTGTACTCTATCTACTGCAGTGTTTTTGAGTTAATTATATCTACATCACACAGCCCATGGAAACTGAAGAAAGAATGAAAACCAAGCTTCCCCTCCCTTCAGGTCATCTCAGATGCTGTTGTCAAGGTGCAAATGGTTGCCGTAGTAACAGGCAGTTTTATTACTTTTTGTCTCTCTCTTTCTATAGGGAAGCAGCATTTGTTGCACACATTCAGTTTAATTTTGGTAATGATGCAGCCCTGGCCAGAAGAAAGCTCAGATCACATTTAATGAAACATTTGCTCAACTTGTTTGTGAAATTGTATCACTAGTAATTTGAAAGCATTCTCTGAGGATTCATATACTATATATAAACTTACACAGACAAATGTCTACGCTTTTTAATGTTTCTTGTGTCACTAGACACAAGTGTTTCCCAAGCACTTCTACTTTCCCACACCCCACACCATCTGTCATTGGTCTGACAAACAGGTATAGTAAACCCGCCTCAAACGCACACTTGAATCAGAAGCTAACATGTCAAACCGTTCAAACAAAGAGATTAATGTCTTGAAAGCGCCACAAGGACACAGTGTTTACACTCATCAGGAACTCAACCTGACTGTGGCTTATTCATAGCTGACTACACACATAAAACAGGGACAAATTTGGAGTTTTGGTTCCTTGCTGCTATCGCCTCTGGCTTGCTTGGTTGCTTAATTTCCAGCGATATCGAATACTATTTGAACTGAACTGAGCTGTGGTGTGTTTCCTAAAAGCATCGTTAGCCAACTGCGGTCGCAAGTTCCGTCGTTACTTGGAACTACAGCTCTCGACCTGTGGTTAGACACATAGTTCCTTGTTAATAAGACATAAATGATGCTCTTGGGCACAGTAAGCAAGCTAACATGCAGTGCAATCTATACCTTTCATGCTGTTTAAATGTAAATGCGTTTTAATCTATGTATTTTTGCACGTCCTCTGTAAGCGTTGTTTTTGAATAGTGCACATGTGCATACGTGCCTAAGGGAACCCCGGAGTATGACGTAAGAAGGAACCCACGAACATCAAATAGAGCGAAATTACAGGGAACAAAAAATAGTAAATTAGTCATCAAAATAGCTGCATTTTAGAGATCTATAATCAGTTAATTAGCAGAAGTTATTACTCTGTGACGTCATTAACAACGGCCATATATTGTTGAACTAATGTGGTTTAAACAACGGAGATGCAAGATGTGTTCGGGAAACAGTCATGACAAGCTAGTTTGTTTCCACAACAATGCATCGTACTATGGAGGTTAATTAGCGAGTTACGTGAAGCGTACCCCTGGATGATGACATGCCTTTAACCGAGTGTTTACTGTTGTCCTTTTGCATTATTGACACACTGTATTCTTATTTAATACAGTAAAGCTGCTTTGGCACAATCTATATTGCTAAAAGCACTATACAAATAAAGGTGACTTGACTTGACAAATTAAAGATTTTATCCCTAACAAGTATAATTACAGCTTGCTTAACTGTTGCATGTATGTACATTACCAAAAGTTAAAAGGTTTAATATTTTTGACATTAAAAATATCATATACTTGCCAAGGCTGCTTTTATTTTATCAAAAATAGATATTATAAATATCTGATAATATACCAGTGGTGGGCCGAAATGATCAGAATCACTGACTTAGTTTTAATATATTTTTCCATTAATGTGTATTAAATGATTTCCAATAGTCTATTCTCTTCATTTTGGGTGTGCTGCATCACAACCCCCATAGATGTAAGGCTACGTTTACACTGGTGCGTTTTTGTTTAAAAAATTCAAACAATCCTCATCCATACTGGAATTTCAGTCCGTACTACACGACCGAAAGTGTGCGTTACGTGATCATTCATGCACACTGTAACATGATGCTACATAAGAGAATACATAAGATTTATATTCCGCTTTTACTCAAAATTCATTTTAAACCACCAGCGAGTGTTTGTAATAACTTCCATTTGCCGTCTAATGTGTGTTTTGGCCATGTAATATTGAAATATGTTATGTCCTCTGAGTCAGAACAGCGATTGCAGAAGAGAGAAAGCATATGACGTTATACATACCGGCAGACAGCGCTGGAACGTTCTAGTGCTTGACAGTAAATTAGAGGAAAATGAATAGAAATTATGATTCTGTCTGAGGTATGTATTTTAAAACGAACATGCACTAGTGTAAATATAGCCTAAGAGAAAATTTTTGAGCTTTAGCAAAAAAAAAAAAAAATTCACTGATTTATTGTGTTGGATATATTTAGTTCCTTTGTGCAATGGCTCAGGAGTCTTTGAATCTGCATAAACGTCAATATAAATATTTTGAGATAATGTAATCTTGTTAAAATTGATTTTATAAAATTGTAATAGAAAAAAAAATATCATTCAGGAACCGGTATAAGCATCAGTATCGAAAATATTTGAACGTTACCCAACCCTAAATAGCATTCATTCTCGCTACATGAGATACCTGTTTGTAATGCAATGTACTGCTATACTGCATTTCTGTATAATATTTATGGTTTCTATAGCCATGGCTTCATTATGATGGTATTAAGAGGTAGATTAATTCATGCAAGATGCCACTGAAGGCCTAGGTGTGAAATGCACGGCCCGCCACTGTAATATACAACAGCTTTCTTCTATTTGAAAATATCTTTATATGCGATTTATTGCTATGCAGGGCAAAACTGAATTTTCAGCATTACTACTCCAGTCTTTAGTGTTATATGATTCTTCAGAAACCATTCTAATACGCTGATCAATGCTGCTTGATGTTTTTGTAGAAAAAGTTCTAAATTTTGGAATACTCTGATGGTTCAAAAGGAAAGCATTTATTAAAATGTTTTTTTTTTCTGAATCCATGGTGTCATTTTTGATTGATTTAATGCATCTTTGCTTAATAAAAGTACCTCTTTTTAAAAAAGTAAAAAAAAATCTTAAACGATAACCAACTGACCCTAACTTTCGAATGTTAGTGTATCTGTTCAGTCTTTTTGTTTGAGCATCTTAACCAGCCTGAAAATGTTTTTATAAGCTGGGACAAAGAAAAGTATGCTAACATTAAAATAAATAAATACTTTTAAGCATTAAAGATACTCCAGACACTCCAATTCTCAAGGTATCACATGTGACTCACCAGTATCCTTGGGTGGCATAAGGGGTTTTGCAGCCATATAAAATCATGTGATGGGCTGTGTCCATACTGGCATGAGGAACAAAGTCCACTGAGAATAAAAAAAAAAAAGAGTTTTAAATTCAGTACTTTTAACATGGTAAGATGGTAAGGTAAGCATCTTGAATGACAATCAACTATTTCTTGATAAATCAGTGTCAAAGCATTTATGCACACAAACAATTGGAAAGTCTTAAAGTGGTTTTATACACACAACTATTTAAAACAACTATTTGATACCTAAGCCAAACATAAGAACTCTGCACTGAAATGCATTTGTTGCATTATGTTTTCACTCAGAAACTGCTAGTAAATTTCACATATAATTACAAAGAAATAGCAAGCACATTAAATTGAACATAAAATAGTATTTTCTTGTAAAACATACATCTTTGATTCATTACCAAATTAAAAAAAAAAGAAATTTACAACGTAGGTTTGCATGAAACCTCTGCGAGGAGTTTGAAAGGATGAATGCTGTTTGTTCTGCATGAATAACCACAATGAACACCAATATGCTACACATAGAAAAAGTGATGGATATCTTGAGGAAAGGCCTCTCTCTCTATTGAAGCTATGAATAATACATGGGATGTTGATTGATGGCAGTAGCAGGACAGAGATAATGTAACTCTCAGATACATGCGCAAGTCTGGGTGGACCTGTTACTCTACAAACTACCGCCTCTATTCTCTAAAGACCACCACAATGAAACACAATACATTCATGGAAAGCTGAAGATTAAAAACAAGCCAGTTCCACACAACCAGTAAGCAATTATAACCACTGAAATCTCAGTACACAAAACAAGCTTCATTTCAGTGTAATAAGTAACTGAGATGTTGATTCAGTAACCGCCTTTGATTGTGCGGACTCCTTCAATGAATGATTTACTTTCTGAGTAATTCATCAAATACACCTGCTCAAATGAGTCATTTCCAGTGAATTGGACTACAGTGTTTGCGCTGTGTGTGTTTGTGTGTGCTTGCAGCTAGCAAAGAACAGAACGGTTTCAACTGTACATGAAGACCAAGGGTCATTAACATGCATTTATTTTATTGCAGTGAGTGTTTGAGGTTTGTTGAACTCAACAAACAGCCTGCCATTAGCCATCAGTCATGGCCGCTGCCGCTCGAGTCTCAATATTATGGTATTCACTGGCCTGGATGACTTGTGTAAAGATCTGCTTAAGCACACAGCAGGACAGAAAGGATATACTTTGATGTTCGCGAGAGCAAACACAGTCTCATCTGAAATTGAAACAGCAGAGACGGGCCTGAACGAGATTACATCTTTAAATCCTGATCAGATTAAACATTCATTTCATCAGGATCACAGTTAGCAAATAACATTCAAGCATATGAATTCAAGGTGGCAGTGCACACAGACAGAGTGGGCGCTGCTTGTCCAAACAATAGTGCAAATGCACTCAGGTTTCATTCATTGTGTGTTTAAGTCCTCATGACTTCAAGTTTTACCTGTTTGTAGGGGATTCATGTGGTGAGTATTAGTTCTTGTTCACTCATGTTTTTGGCTTAGTTTGGATGTTTACCTAATAAAGACTACATGTCTCTGTGTACTCACCTATGTAGGCCTCCCGTGATGTGGGTACAGGAACAGCCATACAGTAGTAGCTGTCAGACTGTTAAGAAACAAATACACTTATTAGGCATTTAGATACACATATTCATTAGTGATCATCAGACCATGTTTACAAAAGCAGACCAATTACTGAAGTTCTATATGCTGCATTAATTACTTACTGAAGTAAGCTGCTCAATTATCATTGGTACTCAGTTATAATTAATGGTTCTTCTTATCATTATTAATGTTAATAACAGTTTTTGCTGCTTAATATTTTGTGGAAACATTTTTTTCAGGATTCTTTGATGAACAGAAAGTTCAAAAGAAGGGCATTTATTTGAAATAGAATCTTTTGCAACATTATAAATGCCTTTACTATAGGGTTGCAAAATTTTATGCTGCAAAATTTTCAAAGTTGGAACTTTCCATGGGAATTAATGGGAATATATGGGAATTAACAGGAACATATGTAAATAAATGGGAATTTATTGGAATAAACAGAAATACATAGGAATTAAGTGGAATATATGGGAATAAATGGGAATATATAGGAATTAACAGGAACATACTGGAATTAACAGGAATATATGGGGATATATATGGGAATAAACTGAAATATATAGAAATTAAGGGGAATAAACAGGAATATATAGGAATTAAGGGGAATAAACAGGAATATATAGGAATTAAGGGGAATATATGGGAATAAACAGGAATATATGGGAATAAATGTGAATATATGGGAATAAACAGGAATATATGGGAATTAACAGGATTATATGTAAATAAATTGGAATTTACTGGAATAAACAGGAATACATATGGGAATAATTTGGAACATATAGGAATTATGGGGAATATATGGGGATTAAGGGGAACATCTGGGAATATATGGGAATAAACTGGAATATATAGAAATTAAGGGGAATATATGGGGATTAGGGGGAATAAATGGGAACATGTGGGAATAAACAGGAATATATAAGAATTAAGGGGAATATATAGGAATAAACAGGAATACGTGGAAATAAACTGAAATATATACAAATTAAGGGGAATATATGGGGATTAGGGGGAATAAATGGGAATATGTGGGAATAAACAGGAATATATGGGAATAAACTGGAACATATAGGAATTAAGGGGAATATATGGGAATTAAGAGGAAAAAATGGGAATATATAGGAATAAACAGGAATATATGGGGATTAAGGGGAATAAATGTGAATATATGGGAATAAACAGGAATATATGTAAAAAAAAAAAAAAGGGAATGTATTGGAATAAACAGAAATATATAAGAATTAAGGGGAATATATGGGAATTAAAGGCAATATATGGGAATTAACAGGAATATATGTAAATAAATGGGAATGTATTGGAATAAACAGGAATATATAGGAACTAAGAGAAATATATATGGGAATTAAAGGGAATATATGGGAACGTAAAATTGCAGGTTAGCATAACAGAGAACTTAAATGTAGTTGAAAAAACATCTTGCAGCAAAGTCTTGGTTAAAACAACCAGATTTAATACAAATTTGGTTGAATTTCTAATCTGTACATGCTCCATCACATGCACAATAATTTCTAGAATCTGCACGCTACAGCAGGACTACCATTTATAGTCACATTGCTGCATTTGAGCGGTGAAGTAAGTTGATGACATTACTATGGTAAATATATTTGATCTAAGCTATTAAAGTTTGACTAGCAAACACTAAATCAAAAAGTGTTTATATAGCAGCTGGCTAGCCGCAAATCAGACATGCTAAATGTACAGTAAGTTAGCTGTTAAGGTGCCAGCTCAACTGTGATGCCGTTTCTTCTGCTAGCCTGTTTTCTGTTATCATACAAGAATGTAGGTTATACTTTGATTTAGCATGCTGATTAAGGAGTGTTCTTCTATTCATCTATCTTATTTAGTAAAATATTTTGTAATTTTCATAATGCATTAGTTAATGCTGAAATTAACATTAACTAACATTAACAAATGTTGTAGAAGTATTGTTCATTCTTAGTTCATGTTAACTAATGTTAACTAATGAAACTTATTGTAAAGTGTTACCAATATTTTTACCATTCCAGAATATTCAACTGTTTGTAACTATTTATATATCTGTGCATGGCATTGCATTAGTATTTTTGCTCTCATTATCTTTTTTCTAAACTTTATAATTCTACAGAACGATACCATACATGTCAACTTATATTTTTAATGGGACTTTTTATCTGTATCTTTGTATATTATATTTATGTATTTATGTATGTAAATTACCCAAACATTTCCAATTAATTCTCTTAAATTCCCATAAATTCCAACTTGGAATATTTTCAAAACTCCCCAGCTTAACTTCACACATAACATTTCTAAAAAGTTTCTGGAAATTTACCAGAAATGTCCCACCCCTTTACTGTCACTGCTGCTCAATGTAATGCAAATTTGCTGAATAAAACCATTTATTTCTATTAAAACACACACACACACACCCCAAACATTTGAATGGTAGTACTAGTTAATAAGTAGCAGAACTGTATTTAACATTGATAATAATAAGAAAGGTCTCTTGAGCATATTTCCAATAAAGCCTGGAGAACTTGTACTTTTCTTGTGTTTCAATTATTCAGATTTAGGTGTGCTTTGTAACACTGTGATTCTCTCTTTCTTCACTGCCTGAGTAACATGGTTCAGTGCACTCAGCAGCATCGACTATACAGAAAATGAGCTAAAAACTGCAGTAATGACTACAGCTCTTATAATTACAAAGTGTGAGGAGATGCAGTCCAGACACTAACATAATAATATAACATAATGGATATCCTAACATAATAACAAGACATTACAAAATTAAATGCATTTATGCATCTGGAGGCCTTTGAAGATCAAATAAAAAATCTCAAATGTGGTTAAATATTTTACAATCTTTTTAACATTACTGAAATGCATTTTCTAAAATAGAAACCAATGTTAAAATGCAATAATTTTAGAGAAAACTGGTTAATTTTGGTCTTGTGGATTTAAAATCTTCATTATCCCTATAGTACATTGATGACTCATCTGTGCCTCATAATTATGCATGGGACTGCATGTAATTATCCTATAAGTAGACATTATTCTTAAATATTTATAACAGCATGTATTTATTTCCTGTGACAGATGCTTTAAACTCTGAGACTGTGTACTGTAGCTGTGAGACACATTCATGGATCGCAGTGAATGTTTGTTTATGAGTATCCAACACAAACATGATGCATCCACAGGAGCGTGCAACTGGTTTTTACAGCTCCTCGATATAGCCTTGAATAAACAGCACAAAATACAGTCTCAAAAGTTATTAAATAAGTAACAGTGTGTTCATATCTTCCACCCCGAGTACAAATGCAAACTGCTGTGCATTTATTGTCTGTATTAAATTATAGCTAATCACAGGATGTGCTTATTTAAACAGTAGTCTTACAAAAGAATGAATAATATATTTGTTCATTTTAATGCATGGAATGATGA
Organism: Labeo rohita; assembly: GCF_022985175.1. Lineage (NCBI taxonomy): Eukaryota > Metazoa > Chordata > Actinopteri > Cypriniformes > Cyprinidae > Labeo > Labeo rohita. The sequence continues at coordinate 23,292,556 of NC_066878.1, forward strand.
AGTGCAGCATGCATTTATGGGAAACTTTGATGTTTTTAACTCAATGAGATTGAAATAAAACACAAGTCGTTGTTATGCTGCTGATCTCCCCTCTATCCCTTCCTCTCCAACACTTCCCACATCCACTTTCTATGCCATTTTTCAAAATAACTCTTACCTCTGTTGGGATCACCCCTGGTATGCGAATATCAAGTGAAAAGTTGTAAGGATTGGACAGGACGAATGGCTGTCTGGTCCTTGAGCAGTCATTGGGGTCTGACCAGGCATTGTCCTGAAACCTATTAGTGAAAAAAAGATTGTGCATTGCCATCTGAATTGCTCGGATGCATATTTGACAGTAAAGTACTGATAATAAAGTTGAGTTGCGTTAGGATAAATGTGCTAAAATTAACATCACAAAAATAACATCTTTTGTGTAACAACTAGATATTTCTACAGTCAAACAAAGCCAGTAAACTTAACCTCTTCTTGTCAGTGAAATGACTGAATCATAGGTGTGGGAGAAAAGAAAAACGATTCTCCGATGCATCGCGATTCTCGCTTCAATGATTCTGAACTGATTCTGAATATTTCAGAATCGATTCTGAGCTTGTTTTTTCTCCGCCATACGGCACGTGTGCGCACTAGAGAATTAGCAGGATTCACTGCACAGAATTTGTGCTGTGAGACACGCGCACATTGCTTGACAGTGTGCGCTTCCACCCGCTTTCATTAACGCAGTGCTATTAGATGCATGAAACTCGTGCACTGACAGACTTCCACGTGCGCTTGTGTTTGTTTGTCCTAAAGCTGGATTGTGGCTGTGGTTAAATGCACTTGCATTTTTGAATACTTTCATATGAAATTGATGTTCACACAGTCAGTTCTGTTTTCAGAGCAGGACAAAATATCTGATATATCGAAATAGATCTGTGCATTAGTGTTAATGCAGTCTGTTTAAGCTGCCACTGTCTATGATCTCATCAGTAATAATCAAACGCCAATAGTGCTGAGGGAAAAAGAAAAACCCATAACTATTGTCTGTAAACTTTCAGATATGCAAAAAGTAGCCTGCTTATATAATAAAAAAGTAAATTAAAAACTAAATAAATTTGATATAAAATTTATATGAAAATGTAGCCATGTGCAGTAACATTGAAAACCGGGAATGTGATGCATTGTGATATTGAGTTGATAATAAACTTTTACCTGTAACTTTTACTTGAAAATATTTTGCAATATGACTGTGTCCAAATCTTTCAGTTCTAAAATCTTTTTGATGGTACTTTTAAACCATACAACAGATTTCAGAAATTTTCAAAATAAAATGCAGATTTAATTTCAGGTTTGAGATAAAGATAAAATATTTTATAGATAGGGTAAGATTTTTATATTTGATATGGCTAGGTGCCCTTTTTTTGTTTTTTGACCTAGCTTTATTATCTATCTTGTGTAACTGGACTGATTAGAAAACAACAGAGATGTGTAAACAACCCTACATTTTGCACTGAAATTTTGGCTGAAATGGTTTTAGAGGGCTGAAATCACTGACCGGAACAGTGACGTGTAATTAGCTTTTTCTCCAGTGGACTGTTTTGACTGTGTCAGTGTCTAATTCGTGCACAAAATGTGGATAAACTACAACAGGTAAATAGGTGGCTGAGTTGATATCAGTTTCTTAAACTGAATTGATCCATTTGATTTAATTGACATGCAATATCCATAAAGTTAAGAAGAAAAAAAAATAACTAAAAAGTAATTAAATACATCATTTTGCATATATGAGCATATATGCACTGTCAATGATTTGTTATTTAATGTATGCTTGAATAAATCTGTCAAGATAAGTTTTTATTACTGCCACTGTTTAAACAACGAACAGTAGAATAGAGTAATATAAAACTGGCTTATGTGCAATTTAAATGTTTGGATTGTTAAATTTGATTAATGAATTGTTTAATAAATAAACATTTTTTTTTTTATTTTCCATTGTCAGCTAAAAGAAAACTTTGATTGAGGTTCAGTGATTCTGTAAAATATTCATTTTGGTGCATCACTAAAATAAAACTCCAAAAATGCCAGAAAACAAACAAAAAATAAATAGCATTAAACACAAAGACGACATCATGTATGGTGTTACTACATTAAGTTAAAATAAAAAAGGTAACAATTTATTTGTGTCCATGTTACATGTATTCGCTCTAGTAACTACAGTATATGAACGCTTTAATTTTTTACTCATTGCTCAGTATAATTATAACACATTCAACTGTAAATATGTGGCCAAAAAAACATTAAGGAATTGAATTGCCTCACCTCTTGAACCTGAACATGGGGTTTTGGACGCTGCGGCTATGGCACTGAAAGAAGAGCGCAAACACGAGCACGCCGCACCCCAGAATGCCCATCTTTGACCGGACGGAAGAGCGATCAACAACAGAACTGAAAGTGAGCCGATGCGTTTCAATCCTGCCCTGCCGCCATAAGCTGACTGCGGGCTGCTCCGGATCTCCTGCTCCTCCGATTCGCTCTTTCTGCTGTCCTCGCTTGTTCAATCTCTTCAAAAAAGTGCCATAAAAACAGTCCACGGCTCAGTCGCCCCCACACTTAATGAAACCAGGGCTGTCCAGGCACAGCACGACACCGCCAAGCGAGATGAAGAAGAGGAGGAGGAGAAAAGCTTCTTGCTTCTCACGCTGGGCAGCGCGTATCACGAATGCAACATCAGGCTTCTGTCACAACCTGCAAACACAGCAGCCAAAAGATGAGAACAGATGAAGAAAACGTAAATACACCTTTAAAAATATCTAAGTGGAAGAGATCAATTCTTACATCCCTACCGTCATTCATGAAATATACATGCAGTCTGTCTCTGAAGAGAGAGAGAGGGGGAATGGGAGAAGAGAGACAGAGAGAGCACACAATAATCTAATCAAAGAGGATTCCCATAACAATACTCCCGGTCTGCTCCCTAGGAGACACAGGAAGTCAAGGGGCCTCAGCAGTGCTTCGTGACGGGGGATGTCACTTCACTAGGGCGGCACCATACTGAATATCTCTGCGAGTTTTCAGATTGAATGAGTAGCACTTAGAGGGACTCTCTGCCAGACGTCAGTGAGCTGATTTGAATGTTGAGTTAATGAGCAGGGCTGAGCCACAGGGAATTATGGGAGGTATCAATATGCCGTGTGTTTATCCTGAGAGCATCATCACAATACATCCACATTCAGTGCCAGCGGCAAGACATTTGAATATCGTCAATGGGATGCAAAAACTGCCAAGCTAATCGTGACTGATATCATTTCTGTAAAGGCAGATGTCTCATGACGAAGAACAGAGGCCTATCCAAAGAAAGACAAATAAACGGCAGGAAAAACAAGCAGACGGGGAGGAACTGAGGGCTTACGCTCTTTCAGCGTAAGCTGAATTAATCGCTGAAATAATCCTCTTGACACTGTTAGAAATTAACATATTGCCAAGGAGCTGCTTAGTCTTTCTGAGCCATATGATATAAAAAACACACGCAGCATAATAGACTGTGTATATTTATTATGTTTATAGAAAGACACACACATACAGTATATACTTTGAAAATAGTTACAAGTATTTACATGCATATATTTATATTCATATCATTTAAATTATATATAAATATTTACACACACACACACACACACACATATATATATATATTTATATATAGGGTACACTTATTTACTATTAACTATGACTTTTCCCTCAATAAATAATTTTCTGCTTATTAATAGTTAGTAAGGTAAATGTTAAGTTTAGATATTAGGTAGGATTAGGGATGTAGAATAAAGTCATGTAGAATGAGGCATTAATATGTGCTTAATTGGTTCTAATAAATGGCTAATATTCTTGTAATATGCATGCTAATAAGCAACTAGTTAAGAGACCGTGTTACCATATTATAATAATACACAATATACCCAGTACACACATATATATTATGTAAACAAAAACTTTTATTTTGGAAGCAATTAATCGCATTTAATCGTTTGACAGGACTTACTTACAGTAAGTATTAAATTAAATAACACTAGTTCTGGCTGTCTTACTCCAAAAATCTAATGTTATCTTTTTAAGTTAAGGGGGCCTTTACACAACATAATTTTCATTGAAAAATGTATTCATTATGCATTTGGCCAGTTATTTACATGACAACAACATTTGGAAAGCTGTAAATCAGGTTTCAAATTGCATGGGGTTTTTTTTTTAAGTCAGGACTGTATGAATGAGTAACCAATGTCAATCCACTTTCTTATTTTCTGTAACACCCTAACTTTAAAAAGTCTGTTTGATATGTTGCCAATAAAAGTAGGCAGCTGTTTTATAAGAAGATATCTTCAAAACACTGAACTTCCAAGTATGAAATGCATTCTCTAAATCAAAGAAAACAGCATTTGCATGTTCCCAAGCATAATTTATGTAACTTTCAAGGATGATGGCATGATCTATAGCAGTGGTTTTCAAACCCGAGGGTTGTGAGACTTAAAAAACAGGTCTGATTTAAAGAAATTGTATTTTTGTACGTAACAAAGTTCGGTAAAACATTAGAATAGGGAACACATATTAACTAATAATTTAAAGTTTTCCATCAATAAACTCCTAATTTGCTGCTTATTAATAGTTAGTAAGGTAGTTGTTAAGTTTAAGTATGGGGTGGGATTAAGGGATCTAAAATATGGTCATATCCACCTTATTTTTCAGTAAGAGTTGGTGCAGCCATTTGTAATTTTTTTTTTGTCTGGCTTCTGGTCTCATCCACTTCCAGCTATTTTTAGCTGCACAAAAAGCTCAGTTTGCTGCTTCATTTTGCAAACTGGTGTGTCTTACCATATTATTTTAATGTATTATCTTAATTACAAACACACTTTTATAGATAACACTTTATAAATTATAAAAAATTATAAAAATTAATAAATTATAAAAAAACACTTTTATATGTTTTAACTAATTAATCATAAACATCAAAACGAAAGTAAGCAACAGCCGCCTCACAGCAGAATCCAATGTGTACTTTTGTTTGCGCTTTGTTTTTGCAGAGTTAAACATTGTAGCGAATCACAGACATATCTGTTGATTTCTGGAACGCAATGGCCAATCAGAAGCGTTTCAGTTAGTCAGAATCCACTCACTGCTCAAAACGCCTGTCAAAAGTCCTGAGTTCTGAAAGCTCGCAAATCCTCGTTATAACAAAGTGTAGATGCAATGTAAATAAGATTAATTGCACCATGTAGAGAGATCATTGATTATGGCAGAATTTTCTGAGATTGCGATAAAACTGAAATGAGTGACAGATTTTTAGTGATTAACAGAGCACTCTTTGCATGTTTTCTTGTTTATAGTCCATTCAGAATTTAAATAAAGGTTTCATTTTTGATTCTGCTAAGAAGACCAATGTGGCGTACATGCTGCAAAGTTTTAGGAGTGACATCTGCATATAAATGGGGGATTCTTTCTGACTGACATCTCTATATGGGTCAGGTCAATTAAAAAAAAATAGGGTTGCTATTAAAAAAAAAGTTTGAAAACCACTGATCTATAAAGCTACTTCCTTTTCTAAAATACAGTGAGCATCACTTATAAGACTCTATTATCCATACAAGTCATTCATTAACCATTTTCGCCATGATTTTAGATAAACATCTCATCAAGGCTATGGGACAGTAACTGGAAGGTTCATTGTGATCCTTCCACGCTTCTGAAATGAACTTCGTTTCAAAAATGTTTAAAAGCAAGTACAAATATGAAGTACATTCTTTAAAATCTGACTGTGGACGTTGTTTGGACCAACCTCATCGTCATGTGATCTGTTTATGGCTGCCGTAGTTCATCCGTGATGAAAGGTTGGTTATATGAAATTGTCAGAGACAAAAATAATGTCATCTAATTTTCTTCTGCAGCCTGAATTGCTTGAAAAGCTGCTTTTTCCCCAAAATGTTTCTGCAAGTAAATAGCCATTTCTTTTGTGGTTGATATTTCATATATAACCACATCATAACACAAATCAGATTTCTTCTTCATTAAACCTTCTTCAACGCTCAATACAAATCGACTCCAACTTTTAGCCTCATTAATTTCTCTCTGTGCTTGTGTTATGCATATTTTGATTTAATGAGGTTCTCGGTTGTTCCAAAGGACCGATTTTCTCTTCATTCTGGGTGTTTTTTGCAGTTGTCTTTGAACTATGCGAGACGTTTGTGTTTTATATTTGCTGATGCTTTTGAAAAAGCATCATTTGATATCTACAGAAAAAGCATTAAATCTCATACAGAGCCTGAAAAAGGTTCAAGATTGCTTTTTAAAAATGCCATCTATGCACAATAGGCCTCTCTCTTTTATTAGAATAAGTGGAAAATATTCATGTAAATTAAGATATAATACATTATTTAAGCCTATCTGTTAGGCTATTAATAAAAAATCTTCAATTTGAGAAAAAAAATACATTAGTACATTTACATTTCAGTCATCACAAACTGACCCAGTCTTGCTTTTTATAAAATCAAAACAGAAACTGTAAACCAGTAAGTTGCATCACTAGGTGAGCATATCATTAACAGCATGAATCATCTCACACGCGCAAGTCTGCACGTCACCCATACCTGTTATGAAATATAAACTGCAGCCTATAATAATCTCAAATAAGTGAAAAGAACACCACTGTAATCCAGAGAAACATCTCACTTTTTAGCAGCCAGTGATGCTTCATACTTTTAGAGAAATTCATCCCAAACAGCCATTATTTGTTATGTGGATGGATCATGGATGGACAGAGACAAAGAGCAGAAACAAACAGCCGTATTGAATGATCCGCTTCACTTTCTCATACATACACCATTGATCACCCCGCAAATATCAATCAGAGTCTCTCAGAAGTCGCAATAAATAATCACTGACGCAATTAATTCACTCAAATGCTCACACTATATAAAGCAGCTTTTCTCACAAAGCATTTACTCAGCTAACACTAATAAATCCACAGAGAGCACAACGGAGTCCACGAGAAGAAGGAAAGACAAAAAATCATAACAGGCTGCCTACCTCACTCGCTCGCCACGTAAAGATCTGAAGCACAGCAGAAAATGAGAGATGAACTGCTGCTGCTTCAGTGCAGCCTGACTCATTGAAACAGAGAGAGAGAGAGAGAGAGAGAGAGAGAGAGAGAGACAGCCCAGCATGCTGGTTGACATCATCATCACACCCAAGACCTGAAGAGAAGGTAACTATGGCAACCGCTGCACACCCACAGGCATTCACCGTCAGTTACCATAGTTACGTTCCCCATGAGTCTCTCTCTCCTCATTGATCCATCAGTGTTTAAGCAGCAGCCGGTAGCTCTCATTCACGGCTACACGCCGTCAAAACATAGCAGCTACGCCCACGCAGCCAGAGTCTGAGACTAACAATTGTGAAAAAAACACAATACAACCAATAAACTAGTAATTTATATTTTAATAAAAGGAGAAAAGCATTTTAAGTTTACTGGTTAATATTTAACATGTACAAAACGTAAGCAGTCAATGTAGGGAGGATGACTCTGATGACATCACTGACAATGCTATACAGAAGTGGGCGGCTGCCGAGCTCTTTTGACGCAATATGCGTTTCCATGGTAACAGCAGCCTCTTTGATGGAGCTCTTTTCATTACTCATGGGTAATGTAGTTCTTCAGTGGGAATTAGGTTATTGCTCTTGTTTTATTAAGTTAAAATCTTGAGGTTTCGGCAGAAGCATATATTTCAGAGCTCTAGGTCTGTGTTGAAAACTATACATCTTCAATTTGCAAGCACTTTATTAAGCAATACAGAACTACAGGCTTTTATTATAGTATTTGTTATATTTGTATTTGAAACTGTTTCTCTTAAAATTCCAGATACAGGCCTAGGTTTAATACTTACAGTTACATATATGTGACCCTGGACCACAAAACCAGTCATAAATGTCCATTTCTGAAATTGAGATTTCTATATAACCTGAAAGATAATGTATAAATAATCTTTCTATTGGTGTATTTGGCCGAGATACAACTATTTGAAAATCTGGAATCTGAGGGTGCAAAAAAAAAATTAAATATTGAGAAAACAAATGAAGTTCTTAGCAATGCATATTACTAATCAAAAATTAAGTTTAGATATATTTACAGTAGGAAATTTACTAAATATCTTCATGCAACATGATCTTTCCTTAATATCCTGGTTATTTTTGGCATAAAAGAAAATTTGATCATTTTGACCGACACAATGGCTATAGCTACAAATATATCTGTGCTACTTATGACTGGTTTTGTGGTCAGGGTCACATATTTTGTGCTGCTAAGTTAGCAGTGGTAAACGCAGTATACACACCCATTACTGAATTTGATGCAAATGTATTTTTTGCTTGTTCTGTTCAAACCAAAGATATAATATTTAAACAAATTGTTTCCATTTACCATTTTATCATTACTGTCTTCTGTCTACACATCATCTAATAAGGGTAAAAAAAAAACCCTTAAAACATGTATGAAATATTTGAAATGTACAAAATGTTGATATTTTGAAGCATTTCATTTAATGGGAAAACACTAAACTAGATTCTAACAGTAACATATATGTTAATTTAAATTTGTTAATTTAAAATTTATGTTAAAGGTAAGATTTAGGTTAATTTAGGGTATTTTTTGTGGTATTTTCATCTTCCGAGGTAAAAATCGACATTGTGTCAACAGGATGTGACGCTTTCCTGTGGCAGACACCAAACTGTGAGATATTACAGCACAGTTAAGAGATGTGAGTTTTAGGCTTTCTCCACAGTCAATGCAATCCACCTATACTCTGAACAAACAGCTTATATTTGTGAAACACAAATATTAATAGAGAGACAGAAATGCAATGGTAAACTAAAGTGTGACAATTGTGGGAACTTGATGTTTTTACCTCCAAAAAAAAAAAACTGATTGGAACTGAGGTGGGCGCTACTCTCCCCCTTTAATCTCCAGTATACTATGCCATTTTTTTGCTCACAGTAATAGATCACCCAAAAATAAAAATGTTCTCACACTCAGGGCATTGACTTAATTGATGGACTGGTGTGGTGTGGATTACTTGTGGATTATTGCAATGTTTTTATCAGCTGTTTTGACTCTCATTCTGATGGCACCCATTCACTGCAGAGGATCCATTGGTGAGCAAGTGATGTAGTGCTACATTTCTCCAAATCTGATGAAGAAACAAATTCATCTACATCTTGGATGGCCTGAGGGTTTAGTTCAGGTGTGCCCAAACTCGGTCCTGGTGTGCCAGTGTCCTGCAGAGTTTAGCTCCAACCCCAATTAGACACACCTGAACCAGCTAGTCAAGCACTTACTAGGCACACTAGAAACTTCCTGGCAGGCATGTTGAGGCAAGTTGGAGCTTAACTCTCCAGGTTCGAGTTTGCACACCCCTGTTTTAGTTCTTCAATCCTGCTCCTGGGGACCCACTAACTGGGCTTCCATCCAAAGTTGCGAATTTAACTTATGTGCAAAAATTAAAATGTCGCATAAAACATTTGGGAATAAGCACCGTTTCCATCCAACAAATCAAAGAGAACAAAATCGTCACTTCCTGATAAACTGACACTATATATTACTAAGAAAAGTAGGAGAAACAACTGAATATAGTAATTTTCATATATAATAAATTACAATACTTTTTTGATGCGTATAGAGGAATTTATTCAGCAAATGTGTTTCCATCTCCCATTATACGCACAAGTCAAAAACCACCTCAAGCAAGTGTAAAAACTTTTTTTGCGAATAAAGGGATTTTTAATCAAAATGTGGTGTTTCCATCACTTGTTTCTGACACGTTACTAAAAAATGTGCAAAAAAACAGGGTGATGGAAACATGCTTCAGCACACCTGGCCTGTAATTAGTCATGTGATGCTGATGACCTTGATTAGCTGGTTTAGGTATTCAAATCTCTACATGGTTTAGCCCCATCTTATATTGCTGATCTAATCCAGGAACAAAAGTCAACGAGATCATTATGATCTCAATCACAGTTGTTCCTCGGTCTAAGATGAGGTCTAGAGGGGATCGCGCTTTTGCGGTCGCCGCCCCCTAATTTATGGAACAGTTTGCCTTTATATATTAGGGACCTTCCTACGCTCGGCCATTTAAAAGCCATTTGAAAACATACTTTTTTATGATAGCGTTTGATTAAAGATAAGTGTGAAGGGTGCTAGTGTCATTTATTTCTTTTTTAAATTCTATTTTTATTTTTGTTATTTTTATTGATTTTTTTATTTAGATATTTGGGTATACATTGTTTTTTATTTGTCTTTTTCTGCTCATTGTGTTACTGCTTGTACAGCACTACGGTCAACATTGTTGTTTTATTCAGTGCTTTAAAAATAAATTTGAACTCTGAACTCTTTAGGTGTGTTTTATTAGGACTGTACCAAAACTCTGCAGGACAGTGAGTCTTAAGGAGCAGTGTTAAGACCTAGGCCTGAAGGTGAGTAAATCTTGGGTGAAACTGAAATTAGCAAGCATCTCACACAATTTTATTCTTTTGCACAAGGTCCACAATCATAATGCAAACATTTATAAAACTACATACAGTTGTATTTTAAAGGAGTAATGCCAATAATAAAGTCTGATTTATTATGGAAATAAAGGTGATTTATATGGAAAACTACAGAATTCTTAAAACCTAATGAAAAATGACATGTTACTTTTAACAGCACACAAGTTAACAAGAGTTAAAGATATAAAGTGAATAGATTTGCTTCGGGAATAATAACAGCTACAAGCAGTGGCATGTCTATGTGTAAAGCGTTTCAATCAGTTATATGCCTGCTCCCCTTCCCAACCCTGATCCTGGAGGCAAACCAACACCTACACATTTCTGAAATCTTTCTAATAAAATACACCCAATTCAACTCATTAGCTCATTAGTACAGACTACAATATCCGAAAAAGATGTGTCAGATAAGGGAGACTGAAAAATTGTCCTGGTTTTTGTTTTGTTTTGTTTTGTGTGTTAATGCATATTCAATGCTTTTGTTTGTCACAATAATGTAATATTTTTCAAACAACTTTTTTGAGGAACTACACAGCATAAACGAACAATGTGATTTAAAAACACCCAATCAAATGACAACTTGTGTTGATAATAAATAAAATTAAAACAGTTAACTGTATCGATGTGATGCTTAAAAATAAATACAGCAAAAAGCAATCCAAAGCATGAAAAATACACTATTACACACCATCAACGATAAAAAAAAAGCCAAAAAAAGGTGTGGGGAAAAAAGTGCACTTCCACAATGTACTTGTGGTTGAATGTACACTTAGTACACTTAGACGATCTTATGTTTATCTTAAGAAGTACTAAAGAATAATGTTTAGTATATTAAGTACTAAATTAGCGCGTGAAAATAGAGCACTTTAAGTAGCCTACTTTATAAAAGTGAACTTTTTTCCAACTGGAGAATAATGTCAGCGTTTTAAACAATTAAAAACAATATTTTTACTTTAATGGCTATTATTAAAATATTTTTTAAAACCTTAATAAACATTTATAGTTTTATTTTAATAAGAACAGCTGTCTTTTTAGCTACATCTATAGCTTTTTAAGCCATCCGTTTGAAAATAAAACGTCAGATTTGCCATTAAATACAATTTCGTAATAGCTAGTTGTAACAAACAGGCTTTTCGATGCGTATTTAGTACAAGTTGAAAGTGAACGGCTAGTTGCTTTGCTAACCAATGACGTCGTGTGAAGTTCAGGGAACTTCAATGACATGGATTAAAAACTGAGAAAACACTGACTAAACGACTGGCTTATGTGAGACAAACAAAGGAACATAAAATGATAATATACTCTACTCAGAGAAACGACAATTATTTACCTTCATTTTCGGTGCTTGTTTTGTTCATGTTCAGTGTCAGTCAGACCAGTGTAATCGATACGTGAGCTTCTGAACGAGCGAGACTATCACGTGATCGTGTGTGGATGAAAGAATACGGTATCCGTTTAATAATTCAAAATAATAATAATAATAATAATAATGAAATAACGTTTTGACTTAACAAATATACATATTTAAAACAGTTTGTGTAGTTTATGCTTTAAAATAATAAGTAGTTAAATAAAAAAAGAACACGGTAAAATAATTAATGGAAACATAAAATGACATATATTTAAAAAGTCAGGTTAAGAAGTCAGGAAAATGATTAGTAGGCTACAGGTCTGTAGGCACGTAGATTTTATTAAAGTGTAAAGCTTGTTGCGTTTTGATACAAACGAGTGCAGTGACTCAGCCATAACACATAAATGAGTCACTCACAGATCATAACACGTTCTTTTGTCGCTACCTTCTGGCGTGAAAATGAAAGATCGCCGAACAACACATTAATGAACAAATCTTTTTTTGTGAAAAAATTCAAAAGACTCGATTCACTGAGATGAATCAAACGACTCCTCGTCAGAGAAATAGTATAAAATACATGCAGTCAGGGCGGACACAAACGAGACCAAGGGCGGAAATCGCATGCAAGTGTTACAAAAAAAAGGGGATTTTTTTTTTTTTTTTTTTTTTTTTTGCTTTATATGCAAATAAAAATGAAGAACAAGATAGTACATCCTATTTAATTCCCCACCTATCACACTGCTCTAGTAGGTAAATCTGTTAAGTAAGTCCAATTTCATAATTCAGTAGCTCAAGCTAAAAGTATTCCTGGATGACCTACTTCCACTGAGATTCTGAACACTTTACTGTCCCATGAGACCACAGGAAAGGATTTGTGAATAGCAGTGAAGCAACGTAACTGCCAGTGTACTTCAATTAATGGTGACAACATTGTGTATGTACTGTAGTACGTGTGGGATTCATTCGTACTGCACAGATTTATATACAAAATACTTTTTTTAATGGTCATAAAAATAATAAAATAGTTATAATACCTAGGGGAGAGTGGGGTAAGATGAGCCTTTTTTTTTTTTTTTTTACTTATGTGGTGTTCAAGATAAGGAAACATAAGGCAGAGGTACAATGAAAGCATCTAAAGTAATTTAAGGATGTTTTAAATTATACAAATGTATAAACAATTCTAAAAATATGGCTTCTTATAAAAAAGTGTTTCTGTGGCTCAGTTTGCTCCAGGTTAGGGGTAAGTTGACCCGAGTCAGTGGGTAAGATGAGCCATCTGGCTGTAAATGAACCATCTGATTCAAATCCATGTGAATTTTTTAAAGATAATTTACTTATAAAATTAATTTAATAATCAGATTTCCTTTATACTTCTTTTAAAGCTAACTTAACCTAAAACCAGCCGAATGAAGTTTAAATTTCAGTCTTTAATTGTTTGCATTTATGAAACAATACAGTATGTTGAACAACAATTGTAACCTTCTCAAACACAGACTAAACAGAGAGTTTGTGGCATCAAAACTGTATTAGAATGAAGGAATAAATGTCACTGAAACTAATAAACATTTTAGTCAAAAGATTCTTGGCATGGCAGCTTTTCTGCAATGTCGAACAGGCCATTAGGGACTATGGGGGAAAGATATATTTGATTATATTGTGATGAAAACATCTCCAGGTTCTCAGAGTGAGAGTGCACCTGTCCCTATCAAATAAACTACAAATAATATGTATAAATGTGATCGACTAAACCAGTTGCATAATATCACATTAAAATACCAGTTTATGCTTTAGAGATTTAACTTAACTTCACTTTCTTATGGTGGGGTAAGTGAAAATGCTGGCTTAATTTACCCACAGCATTATGCTCATTTTGCCCCATAGCTGGCATTTTGCCATTAATTATAATAATCCAGTGAGATTTTTGTGTGGAGCACAGGCTGTTGTCAGACTCCTTGTGCAAACAGAGATGTGATCTCTCCATCATTCAGTCCAGTCTGTCTTAAGAAACAGAAAAAACGGAGACAGACTAAATCCAGAAGAACTGTGGCAACATCTCCAAGATCCTTTAAGAGACCTACACCTACAAAGCTACAGTACAGGCACATAAAATGATGATGCTGTCAAAAACAGTGTCATAAACAGATTTTCTTTATCAATGAACTTTTATTTATTTATTTATTAACTAAAATAAATCAGCATTTGATGTGACCATCCTTTGCGTTTAAAGCAGCTTTTCCCCTATGTGCACTTGTGCAGAGTTTTTCAGGTAGCTTTGCAGGTAGGTTACTTGAAACATCTTGGAGATGTTGAAACAGTTCTTCTAGATTTAGTCTGTGTCAGTTTTTGTTTCTTCATGTCATTCCAGAGACAGACTGGATGTTGGTGAGATCAGATCTCTGTGTGGAGCACTGGCTGTTGTCAGACTCCTTGTGCAAACAAAAATCTCACTAGATTATTACAATTAATGGCAAACAGAATGTTTGGAAATGTTAACCTACAGCAAAAGATAGAAATAACTTACTTTAAACCATTTTTTAGCTGGTGAAAATACTAGTGGCCTAAAACTTTTGCACAGTACTGTAGCTTACCAATTCAGGTTAATATTTAGCTACATGATTTGCATGGTTTTATATGTAGCTACATCACCTATATGCTTCATAAATATTTTAGACCTGGATAAATTTGCTTTGATGCAACATCTGTTATGCTAACATTTTAAGCCAGAAACAGTTTAGCAAATGGGTGTCTTCCACTCCTCCCAAGTGTCTCTCCTTTTCGCAGTCTGGCAGAAATGATGGGTGCTTCCAAAATACATGGTCACATGACAGTAAAAGTGTACAGTTGGCAAGATACAGAGGGTGCGTCAACTTACCCACTGGCTCAACTTACCCCACTTCTCCCCTACTTAGTTGTGATTATGGAATGAGATTATGGAAACACATTTCTAACTGGCTTACTTCTAGTGGTGATCTTGCTCATCTCAAATGATCCTATCCAGTCCAGTCACAACACTCCTTCAGATCCCAAAAGCAGAGAGTGATGCAGAGATGACGTATTTTCATAGGCCAAAACTGTAAAAAAGTTAGCATTTTAGCAGTTTCAGTTCCATCGTTCTAAATCAGTGGGTTTTTGGTTAAATAAGGTCACAAGCTCAAGCACTTTTCACAGCCTCATTGTGTTTGTAATCACACTCTTTGCGAGCTATTCCAATGAAACTCAAACTTTCAGGGAAATGTTTTTACAAGTAAAGACTAAAAAAGTTCTTTGAAGCTTAGTGGTGGTGACGTTTAAAGGAGAAGTCCACTTCCAAAACAAAGATTCACATATAACATAAAACACATAAAACATAATTTCTTTACGACTGAAGAAAGAAAGACATGAACATCTTGGATGTACAGTATATGTGAATCTTTGTTTTGGAGTGGACTTCTCTTTTAAGTCATATGATTGTGGTGTATTCATTCACAGCGTACTATACATTTATCTTTTTACTTCTGCCTAAACTTTTGTTTATCATAGAGTTTTTATTTATTTATTATTATATATTTTTTTATTTATTTATTTATTTTTAATTTTTGCAGTAATCCAAAAGCCAATGGAAAAATCCTGTTGGGTTTTTGTCAAGGAAATCATTCAGGAGTGATTCGAACTTGCACATGGCCTAAAGTAATACGCCATCACTGCCATTTGAGAACCCCTGTTTACAGACAAATGGTTATACTAAATATTTTTTGTTAGTAATTTTAGTTTATAAATAAAATACATTTATGTATTGTTATTAATTATTTATTCTAATAAACTAATATATAATTTTAAAAGTAGTATATTAATTAATTATATTATATTATTATATTAATTATATTTATAAACTATTAATATCCTCACTTTACAGCATTTTTTTTCATTTGGAGGCATGGCCACTTCATTTAGTCTGTCTGTGTGTTTTCTGTCTCTTCATACACTGAAAAAAAAGGTACAAAAGCTGTCACTGGTGCGGTGCCTTTTCAAAAGGTACACGTTTGTTCCTAAAGTGTCCATTTTAGTACCTTAATTTTTACCTAAAATGTAAATATTAGTACCTAAATAGTACAAAAGTGTACCTTTTAAAAAGGTATGGCCCCTGTGACAGCTTTTGTACCTTTTTTTTTTCTGGGAATGTGTACATTTACATTTAGTCACTTAGCAGGTGCTTTTATTCAAAGCGACTTACAAATGAGGACAATGGAAGCAATCAAAATTATCTCTCAGTTAGCCTAACTCAGTGCATGTAGCAAGGGTGTTTTTTAACCCTTGTGCAACCTTTTGGACATTTTTGTCCTTTTCAGTTTTGTTTTTTTGATCATTTTGCCTGGGATATTGCCAGCTGCATAAATTTGGGCACAGGTGTGTATTTTTATTGGAATTTTACTATTTCACCCCAATTTCCTTTAATAAATCTATTTGGCGCTAGGTACACAAAAATAGTTCCTCTCAAGACCTTAAGGACAAAAATGTCTGTAAAATATGCTTTCATTCTGTTGGCAAGGCTTCAAAATCACATTTTTACAGTTTTTTTTTTTACCAGATGGTGGCGTTTTTTCCAGATTTGGCCTATAAAGCAAATACTCACTTTATTCCTGTTTTCTGCTTCTGCATATTATAGAGCCAATTGGATAAATAATGCAGCTATAATTGTGTAGGTGTGTTGGTATGAATGTCAGAGTGTGGTTTGTATGTGTGTCATAAAAAAAATTGTGTGTGTGTTTGTAATAGTTGAGAGTGAAAAACTCTAGTGCAAATCACAAATTCCTTTCCTGAAAGCTCATTTTTTGAGATATCAACCTCAAATTTGGAATACAACTTGTTTAGATTTATGGCTTTGATTTTCTAGCAGGTTTAGAGTTCAACATATTTCATAAAATATACATTTTATATAAAATATTGCTCATAAAGCACTTTCATAAACTTAAACCTCTATAACTTTTTTGTTTCACTTTGTAAACTTTTTCTACTTCAACAATAATCTGCCATGGGTCTTCTTTAAAATGAGACCAAACCTAACAAACTTAAACTTAAAGTGTTTTGACATGGACATTTTTGTCCACTAAGGACCTATGTGTAACTTTTTTTTTATTGACACACAAGGGTTAATTATATAATGAATAATAAAAAAGATAGAATAGAAAAAGGATAGCGCAAGCTAGTATTAAAGGCCTTTTTATTTATTTATTTTTTGTTAATTATATAATAAATAAAAAGAAAACAAATAGATTGATGACAAAAATAATACAAAAGCTAGTGTTAGCTTTTTTTATTTTTATTTTATTATTATTATTATTTTTTTTTTACAGTTTTTCACATTTGCTAAAACACCAAACCCCATTCTCTAAACCAAATTCTCAATAGTCTAAATGACTTTGTCAATATAAATCACTCTTTCTGCAAAACCTTAAACAAGTTTAGGCAGTTAAGACACTGTTTGCAGATGTCATGCAGCCTTTTTGCAAACCTCTAAACACATTCTCACTCACTAAGACACAGTTTGCTTTGTGATGAACTTGTGATGCAAAACCCTAAACACAAGAAAGTGGAAGTTAAGCACAACTGCAACACGGCTGTCATCGTTTACACACAATAATTCAAAATTCTTCACACTTGTTTCTAAATATTTCAATATACAAAATATAAGCCAGTATATACATGTGTGTGTGTATTTTCCTTTTTATTTTTTTGGTATATTCATCAAACTTAGATGTGATTTCTTTTGAGTGTGTGTATGTTTTTTGTATCTTTTTGTATAATGCAAAACAATTACAGTATATAGTAAACATTCTGTTTTTGTAACTACATGCACTGGACACTGTGCTCTCCATTTTTTGATGTAGTGTCCAATGAATGATCTGTATTGACTAATGTGTGTGTGATTTGAAAGCTTGTTTGATTTTGAGTACAGGTGAAATGGTTTTGAAGCGACTGTTCGATTTTGCCGAAGAGTCAGGGGTTCAGTGAATTTAGTTTGAACATTTGGATTTGTGTTTAAGGTTTTGAAAAAATGAGTGATGGTTTCAAAAAATGTGTTTTAGCATTTCAGAAAAACTAAGAAAACAAGCGGTTAGAATGAATAGAGTGCAAATCTTAAAGGGTCAAGCTTTTTTAAGAATAGAATTAGAACAGAGAGTGCTAGAGTTAGAGTCACATAAACTAAAAACAAAAGTGTAGGCTATTACTATGTAATGATGTTTGCTTCTCCTGCTTCATCGCGACTGATTAGATTTGAAAGATTATTAGCATGTATATTGGATTACTGGTTCCTGTATGTGTTACTCACAGTGAGCATGTGCGTATGTGTGCGTAAGTGCGTGTGTGTGTGTGTGTGTGTGTGTGTGAAAGAGAGAGAGAGAGAGAGAGAGAGAGAGAGGGCGTGCAGCGCTGTTGTTGTGTTGAGATGGGTGATGTGCGCTACAGGAGAGCACGCTTTCTTTTGATCTCCACACAGCTTCGCAAGATTCATGTGTGAAATGCGGATTACACGGAAACGGTGGACTATCTGCACCATAGGCATCCTGCTGATATTCTACAAGACGACAGATATAGGCAAAAATGAAGTGCATCAGAAAACTGGATTGACAGGGTAAGGGCTCTTCTGCTGTTAAGAGTGAATTCGCGCTCCGCGTCTAATGAGCATCGAAGTCTGATTAAGGTGTCGCTTATAGATTTATCCTATTAAACAAGGCATTCATTTATGTTCACATATTTATCGGTTTTTATCATAAACCTCCTACTGGAAACTATAGTTCGCGTGCCCAGCTGTAGGTCCATCTTGATTAAATTAAGATCGACCCACACTGTCCTTTGTTTGTCGAAATGGCCATTTTATACTTACACCCCTTGTGAAAAAGAAGTGCAATTAATTGAATGTGCACTTGTAGTGCACTTAAAATTTTAGATACTTGTAAGTATATTTTATGCACTTTAATATATTAATAAAATGCATTTGCAGCTAATATTAAAGAACTTATGAGAGCACACTTTCTTGACTATGCTTCTTAATACTCAGATTTAGTTTTTAAATCATTACGTTGTAATAACATAACAAATAGTAACATGACAACAGCTTTCAGTAGAAATAACATAATTTAGTTACCATAAATGCTTGCCAGAACATTAAACAGTAGGTTATGAAATTCTAAAATTACATTACATACAAAGTAAAGTCCTACTTAAGTGGATCAAAAATGTTCTAATAATTTCTAACTAATTGCAATAACATGCAATTAAGTGTCAGAAAACATTACATTCAATTATTTTCATTTAAAATGTATTATTTTTTAAATCAGTACTGTTTTTAAATGTATGCTAACATGTATATAAGGCCAACCTACATCCAGTTTCTTTACTTCTATGATGTTGACATGTCAAATCTTTGCGTCAGTGTGTTTCGAAAGCAGTTGCAACTTTCCAGGGGTTTTAAAATGGAGTTCTGTGCTAATTTTACGAATGTTTTATGTTTGAAATGCAGGGTAAATTTAGATTATTCACTAACGTTCTTGCACTTGTGTTTTTCCAGGAACTGAAAAAAAAATGTGGTCAAGTTCGTACTTGCTCATAATTTGCTTGCTTTAGAATTCACAAACATAGCATTGGGCAATTGTAGTTTTTCATCACGGATGAAATGATGGATTTTATTTTGGTGCCAAAAGAACTTGTGATACGACATGCACATTTCAGTATAGAGGTGACATTGTGATTTCCTTCTGACGTGCGTGTGTGCGTAAGTGTGTGCTGTCGGGTAAGCGAGAGGACAGCAGACAGCTTCTGCTCATCAGATGTGGTTTCCTGGTCTCTTGCACTCGCACATGAAATGAAAACAGAAGTGGAAAACAACTTGCTGTAAATGTCAACTGCTTCTGAAATTGAGTCTTCTCTAAGTTTCAATTTGATTTCATGTGCTATAAATCTTTTGATGCCTTGCAGAAACAGTTTGCTCATTTCCAACCTGCAGAACTTGTCCCATATAGAAAAAAAGAAGTTTGTAACCATGTACTATGTCACACTACTGCCACACAACTGTGTTCAAACACCTTTTAAAAGTGATTTTTGCATTGTAGGGACATTTTGCTTTAAAAGGGACATTGGATGCAAAATTCACTTTGCATATTAAAGTGTCTTGGGCAGTGTGTGGACAGAACCGTCCTACAATGATAAAAAAATTTAATCGTTTTTTTTAAAAACCCCTCCCCCCCAAAGTTCCTGCACACAACCGCTGACGGACTGTCCCGTATTGCCATATTTCCACACTCAATCAGTTGTATGCTGTCCAACATTTTCTCCTCGCTTGAGCAGCTATAGTGACAACAACATCTAGTAAGCAAGTAGTTGTAAACGTAAATATAAGATTCTTCATTGATGACGGAGCTTTAGTTTAGTTTTGTTAAGTTTTTGATGGTAACGCGCCACTGAACACGCAAAACGGAAGAGGGGGTGAGGTAGCAGCAGCAGTAGCACATTCATTTAACACAGTCATTTAGAGAGACGCACCGAAACCCGAAAGGTAAAAAGGGTATTGTTTTACACAACCATTGAGGAATTTTAACCAAAGTATGTGGCACACATTTCATGAAGACCGTAAAGAACCATACCAACTTGTGGAACATGGACTTACGATGTCCCGTTTAAACTGGTTGTACAGGGATTTTTAATTTATTTTTATACTCACTGATATCGTGATGGAAACCAGTGCACTGCATGATTTTTGAATTTGTCTATATGAACACAATATTAAACCCAATACAAGTATGGTGCATCTAGTTACTATGTCACATTTCCATTTGAACAGGAAGTCTGAGCTGAGTTCTACTAGACTGACGGTCAACGGCTCTGAGAAGCTTTTCGGCTTTAGTTTAAGTGATCTGAGTGACATGGGAGTGGGATGGAAGGTTAATACCACCCTTGTGAACATCATAAGGTGAGTAATTTGTACTGTATATTTATGTGGTAACGTGTACAAGCATAGATTTGAGAGGGTATGAGTGTTATGGCTATTGCTTAATAGTCTGAGTCCTATGACTCAGAGCATGAAATCATAGGGTCATTTTTTAGAGCATGTTTTTCAGACTGGTACAGTCATGAACTCATGAGTAATCTATTCTCTTTATTTACTTCAACACGTGGAAAGGAAGGACATACTTCGCTTCTTGGATGCGGAGAGAGACGTGTCTGTTATCAAGAGCAGTTTCAAACCGGGCGATACCGTCCACTACGTTCTGGACCGACGCAGGACATTCAGTGTTTCTCAAAATCTACACAGGTTACTTCCCGAAGTCTCTCCACTAAAGAACAAGACATTCAAGACGTGTGCAGTGGTGGGAAACTCAGGCATTCTCCAAAAGAGCGGATGTGGGAAGGAGATAGACAGCCATAGTTTTGTTATACGGTAATGTATTTACTTCTTTGCGGTGATCTAATCATTACCGCCTTATGGCAAGGCATAAGGACTAACAAGGTCTAAATGCTCATTTTCTCTGCTGTATCAGTGTTTTCTCATCGGTACCTTGGCTTGAATACTATCTGATCCCATTTTTGGAAACCTGATCCAGGAACAAAAGCTCAAAGTAATTTAGTAGCTTCATATGCCTTGTACATTCTCTAGTACTGCAATATTTTCACTGTTTTCACCCCAAAATGAAAGTCATCACTCATCATGTCTTTCCAAACCAGTTTTTTTTTTTTTTTGGTTTAATTGATAACATTTATAATAGTTTTTATTTTTTTTTAAATGAGATTTTATTTCAATATTGTCTGTTTTCAAAGCTTTAGTAAGTTTTTGTCTTTTTTTTTTAGCATTTATTTATTTTAGTACTAGAAAATGAGTTGCCTAGCTAACATAAAATGACATAAAAAGTTAAAATGTATTTTTGATATTTACTTTCATTTCAGTAACTGTTTCATGCTAAGTAATGACACTTTTTTCCTTATGGTTTTAGTTAGCAATAATAATTCATATTCCAGACATATTCATGAAATAAACATGAAGGTATATTTGTGACCCTGAACCACACAACCAGTCATGAGGGTCAAGGATCAGCGTTGAAAGTGAGATTTCTACATCATCTGAAAGCTGAATATATAAGCTTTCCATTGATGTATGGTTAGGATATGACAGTATTTGGCCGAGATACAACTATTTAAAAATCTGGAATCTGAGGGTGCCAAAAAAGCTAAATATTTAGAAAATTTTGAAAATTGCCTTTAAAGTTGTCTAAATGAAGTTCTTTGCAATGCATATTACTAATCAAAAATTAAGTTTTAAAATATTTAGGGTAGGCGATTTACAAAACATATATCCATGGAATATGATCTTTACTTAATATCTTGATGATTTTTGGCATAAAAGAAAAACCAATAATTTTGACCTATACAATGTATTTTTGGCTATTGTTACAAATATACCCCAGCGATTTAAGACTGGTTTTGTGGTCCAGGGTCACATTTAATGTCGAGGCTGATTTCATAATGGTGACTGAGGATGTTGAATGCTAATAGTGAAAAAAAGCCTTTTGTGGCCATAACTATATCTTTATTATGTGGAATTTATTTAAGAAATTATTCACTTATTATTTTACTTTGAATCTCATCTGCACTCGCATTACATTCAGATATGCCATATTAATACTCTGGATTGTGTTTCACATGGTTGAATGGGATTTGTATGGTGGTTCTGTGGTGCTCAGTAGCCATCTCAAAACATCTGTGTTTCGAAAAAAGCTTCAGTAGTTTTATTTTTAGTTTGTTCCTTAAACTGTAATTTATTTATCTTATTTTTCCACGTTTTTGAAGACCCGTGACTCTGACATTTACCTGTTCTTTCATTCTGGAGCAGATGTAACCTCGCTCCTCTGGAGGATTTTGCAGATGATGTGGGTTTGAGGTCAGACTTCACCACTATGAACCCCTCTGTGATCCCGCGGATGTATGGGGGTCTGCGGGATGAAAGACAGCGGGAGAGTTTCATCCGGCGTTTACAGCAGCTAAACAACAGCGTGCTCTGGATCCCTGCCTTCATGGTGAAGGGTGGAGAGAGGCATGTGGAGATCGTGAATGAGCTCATTCTTAAACACAATCTCAAAGTGCGCACGGCATATCCTTCACTCCGCCTGATCCACGCTGTACGAGGGTGAGTTGTAACATTTCAAATTCCAGAATTCAGTTTAAACTGAGTAACAAAAAAAAGAGTGTAGAACTGTAATTCAAATTTAAATGTATCGAAGTAAAATTTAAAATGAATTGAAATTCCAAAAGTGATGTCACTGTAAAAAGGCAGAGTGTTAAAAGTTGTCTTGACAAACAAACAAAACATTTTAAAACATTTTAAAAACTTTAAGTTGGAAGATTTTAAATCTTTAAATGTAGTGATTTTATATTTCATCTGGTAATCGTACACTGTTAAAATTTTCTCCAGTTTCAACTTAAAAACTTAAGCTCAGCAGCTGCCTTAAAATTTTAAGTTAAATCAACTCAAAAGTACAAGTCATTTCAACTCACTACAGTAAAATACGTTTAAATGACTTGTACTTTTAAGTTAATTTAACTTAAAATTTCAAGGCAGCTACTAAACTTAAGTATTTAAGTTGAAACTGATAAAAAAAACTTTTTACAGTGTAGTTATCAGCAGTGTTGGGGGTAACGCATTACAAGTAACGCGAGTTACGCAATCAGATTACTTTTTTCAAGTAACTAGTAAAGTAACACATTACTTTTAAATTTACAAGGAAATATCTGAATTACTCTTTTAAATAAGTAACGGCAGTTACTCCCCCCATTTATTGATTAAAATCTCTCCTGTCCCCATGTTGAGAGAAATCGGAAGTAAGATGTTACTTTAGTTCTAGAATAAACGTGAATATGAATTAATTCATCTTACTCACAAAAACAGATTCCTCAAAATGAATAAAAACAGTGAAATGCATCATATGACGCAAACCTTCGATAATTAAGTTAAATAATACAAATATCCTTTATGTATTTAATCACATTTTATTAACCAGTGTCTTTACTGCTGAACTTCGATGATATAACCATAATAATAAGCAAAAATTACTTAAGATAAATTTAATTCAGCCTAGGGTTTTGACATTTGCCAAAACCAGAACTTTTTATATTAAAAACAAACAAGCAAGGCCTGCCCAGATTTAAAAAGTAACGCAAAGTAACATAATGCATTACTTTCCATAAAAAGTAACGTAATTAGTTACTTTTTTAGGGAGTAACGCAATATTGTAATGCATTACTTTTAAAAGTAACTTTCCCCAAAACTGGTTATCAGTACTATAATGCTTATAGTACACTTATAGTAACTGATAAATCAATAACTACTAGCAATGTCTGTTTATTTCTTAGGTACTGGCTTACAAATAAGATAAATATCAAACGACCCTCTACTGGACTATTGATGTACACAATGGCTACACGCTTCTGTGACGAAATCTACCTGTATGGATTCTGGCCTTTCCCCAAGGACGGCAATGGAAATCCTGTTAAATATCATTACTATGATGGACTGAAATATCGCTATTTTTCCAATGCGGGTCCTCATCGCATGCCACTAGAGTTCAAAACATTGAAAAGACTGCACAGCAAGGGTGCACTCAAACTGACGACGTCTAAATGCACATATCCTTGACATGCAGCTCGCGGACTAAAGTGAAGACTGAGAAATCAAATTAAAATGTGTTTTGAGCATTGGAGAATGAGTGTGCCTTCAACTGGAAACTGTGATCTGTTCATCCTGTGACACTTCTGATTCGTTTACTGTAGAGAAAGTGCAATGTTTTACGTACTGAACATTCGACTGTTGTTTCCAAATGACAAATGAAACCAGTCCTGCTTAGTGCTTTGATATTACAATCTTGGTAGGTGATGTGGTATGAAAATGTTTTATACAATGCCAAAGATACTGTTCCATCCTTGTTCTTTTCAGTTCCAATTTAAAGGGGTCATCGGATGCTAAGTTCACTTTTACATGTTGTTTGAACATTAATGTGTGTTGTGTATGTACAAATCTACCCTATAATGATAAAAATCCATGCAGTGGTTTTTAATTAATCTGTAAAAATAATATCCCCTTTTTCAAATCGAGCAATTCTCAGATACACCGACAGAGGCCGCTCCCACGATAGTTGATTGACATGAGCGTCTTACCTCAGATCAGCTGTTACAGTCCGACCTCCATTGTTTCGATGGCGGAGTAGGGATGTAAGTTAGACAAGAATATCTCAGACTGAGCTATTTAGGTGTTGTGTTGCTGGATGTAATAATGAACATAGTGGTCGTCATTTACTCCCGACATCTGAGCCGCTGAAGATGCAGTGGATTACATTTGTTTGTGAAGGAAATGCACCTCCTGATCTACATAAATGTGTCTATGTTCGCGCGAATCACTCGTGATCCAGCTTCACCTACAGCAGTGAGTATAAGGTTTTTTTTTATGAATCTCTGCGATCGCCTTTCCTAATAACGTGCTAGTTAGCAAGTTTAACGGCTAAATGCGGCTAAAGTAAACAGGCTCGTCACTCCACAGAGAGTGGAGAGGGGCGGGGCGAGCAGAGCTCATTAACATTTAAAGGAATAATCCGTCAGATTGGGATGATTTTTGCAGAGCTCATTTTGACAAGGTAAAAAGGGTGTTGTTTTACAAAACCATTGAGAATTTTTAACCAAACTATATTATAGACTTTTCATTAAAACCCTAAAGAATCATATCAACTTGTGGAAAATGGGCATCCTATGACCCCTTTAAGGGAAAAAACAAAAACAAAATGATGTGTTCATAATATGTTTTATGTCATAGCATATGAGTAACTTGGTGAGTCTGTTTGCACCCATAGTATTAATTTTTTTAATTGACAGGTACAGGAACTATGATTTTCTGTTAATGAAAATTAAAAGAATACATGTCTGGTTTGTTGACAGTGAACCTTATGGTTACACCTAAAAAAAGGCAAACACTGGTATACATAAATCTCAGATTCCTTATGTATTACATGTTGTCAAAGTCATTCAAACCAGTCTTAGTCATTTAGACTAATATTTCCTAATCAAATGCACTGCTGTGTGTCAGAATGTAATGGCATGCCTAAAACAGATGACTTGAATATAATAATGCCTCACATTATTTATGTGACATTACACTGTGTGTGTGTTAAAGTGGCTGAAGTATGGGTAACTAGTAAAGAGAATTGTTTGATGAGATGAGCAAAAACTGCATGTGTAATGTATGTACTCTAAATGAAGTCAGGCAGTGCCTTAGAGCATTCATTTATACCTCTACTTCAGTGTTTTATTCTTTTATTTATATTGTAATGTGTTTTGTATTTTAAACAGATGTTAAATATGTTTTTTTAAGCATTTTTGTTGATATATATATATGTATATATATATATATATATATATATATATTATATATATATATATGTATTTTATATGTATATGTATTTTTTTTATTTTATTTTTATTTTATTTTTTTTTATTTTTATTTGCTTTGTTGATTTGACAAAAGCAAATATCAACTTCATCTTCTGAGTTTGTGATTATGTTGTCACTTCTGGTTTCTTGATTAAAAGACCACTGTAAAACGACATGAAATGACATAGGCCTACTTATTTTTGAATTATACAAAATATTACAAAATAATTTCATTTATAGAAGCCTGTTTCCACAACAATTCAACAAAATGTATGACTCTGTAAGTCATAAACAAAAGCAAAGTTGTAAAGCAAAACTTTACAACTGAATAAAAAAATACAAAATCTATCTATCTATCTATCTATCTATCTATCTATCTATCTATCTATCTATCTATCTATCCATCCATCTATCCATCTGAAAGCTGAATAAATAAGCTTTCCATTGATGTATGAGTTGTTAGGAGAGGGCAATATTTGCCTGAGATACAACTATTGCAATAACCATGAAAATCTGGAATCTGAGAGTGAGAGAAAATCACTTTTAAATTACTCCAAACGAAGTTCTTAGCAATGCATATTACTAATCAAAAATTACATTTTGATATAATTACGGAAGGAAGCTTAGAAGATATCTTCATGGAACATGATCCTAATGATTTTTGGCATAAAAGAAAAATCTGTCATTTTGACCCATACAATGTATTGTTGGCTATTGCTACAAATATACCCGAACTACTTAAAGGAGAAGTCCGCTTCCAGAACAACAGTTTACAAATAATTTACTCACCCTCTTGTCATCCAAGATGTTCATGTCTTTCTGTCTTCAGTCGTAAAGAAATTATGGTTTTTGAGGAAAACATTTCAGGATTTTTCTGCATATAATGGACTTCATTGGTGCCCCGATTTTGAACTTCTAAAATGTAGTTTAGATGCAGCTTCAAAGGCTCTAAACGATCCCAGTCGAGGAAGAAGGGTCTTATCTAGCGAAACGATCAGTCATTTTTTTTGAAAAATAAAAATTTGTGTACTTTTTAAGCACAAAAGCTTGTGTAGCACAGGCTCTGGGATGCGCGTCCACGACACTATGAATCACGTCTAAGTTTATCGTCTGTGTACTCCGGCTCAAAAAAGTAGAGTATTTTCTCCTACAACTTCAGAATCGTCCGACATTGTTGTACCTTTTTGTTTGTAAACAGCACCTTTGAAGCCCTTTGAAGCTGCATTTAAACTACATTTTGGAAGTTCAAAATCAGGGCACCAATGAAGTCCATTATATGGAGAAAAATCCTGAAATGTTTTCCTCAAAAAACATAATTTCTTCACGACTGAAGACAGAAAGACATGAACATCTTGCATGACAAGGGGGTGAGTACATTATTTGTAAATTGTTGTTCTGGAAGTGAACTTCTCCTTTAAAACTGGTTTTGTGGTCTAAGGTCACATATGCACTCATTTGTGTCTATTCACTGTCCAATGGAGAGACAAATGACTCAAAATTATATCTGTGTACATTGATAGAAAATATTTTAGCACCCCGTGACACCAGTGACCAGTCAGACCGTTTCAGAAAACTGTGTAATCATTAAACTCAAAGTTCAAGCTTCTGTGAGGTAGAACATAATGCAAGTCTGTATTTTGGCAAGCGAAATTAGTTGCATAGGCTGATTACATGCAATACAAGCACTTCAATGAACAGACTACATCAAATTCTAAGAAAATCATCAGAGGATATTTACATTTGGCCACTATATGTGTTTTACTGTGCAAATAGCTTTACAGTCATTAGGTGAATGCAATCTGGGATGCATTTCAGTCAAGTGTAATGAATTTGGTTGTTTAGGCCACATACGTGAGTGTTGTTAAATAAGTGACCAAGTGTAAATACTCCCTTAGTTTGTAAAAAAAAAATCTTATCAAACTCTGAACTGGAAGATCACTCAATACTAATGCAAATATTAATACAAAAAACAATAAATGTATCATTAGTTATACAAAGAATAGGAAAAATCATAATATTTTTGTTGATATATAAACTCAACTGTATAAATGAGCTAAAACAACAAGTACAATATTTCATTGCATGCTGTATAAAGAGGACTAAAGGTTTTTAAAAACAGGCCTTGACAGCAAAAACATAAAGAAAACGTGTCTTATATACAATAACAGTGGCAGTGTGTTTATATAATTGCAAAAGCTGAAAATGGAAAACAGATATAAGAATTCAAATTGTGACACACAGGTTTACAGAGAAATGAATACCATCGTTCTTTCCTCTCTCATCTGAATGCAAAGAAACATGCAACATCTTAATAGTTAAGTGGACCTAAAACAAGATGATATTTAAAGTTAGAGACTGAAAGAATTAGAGAAAACAGCTTGATGTAACTCTGAGGTCTAAGGGTTTCGACTTATATTTCTATGCTTCTAGCTCCTGTCACAGCACAGCATGCAGTGTATCCGGTTGCTATGACAACTTCATGCACTCGCTGCTGCTGTGTTGTCAAAAAAAGTACTTGAATGTTATATATGGAGCTATTTTAGGTTTCATCACTTTAGTTTCAATGTGTTATTTTTTTATATTTATTTTTCATACCATTCAATTTGTCATTCAGTTTTGGTAAATAAGCAAATGCAGGTTTTTAAAATGAATCTCCAGGTCAATCCATCATAGATGTTTAAGAAAACAGTAAAGATCCAACTACATTTTTTAGCACTGTACAGCTGATTTTTCTGATATTGTATCTCAATGCTAATTTGGCGTCATGTGTCTGTAAGGCTGTGCATTTAAGCCATAAAACCTAGGACCTTTACTGTCATCGACACCATCACTTTTGAGTACACAAACCATGTAGTCCACCAAGACCCACCCTACTAACCTGTCATGAATAAACTAAAAGAAATCTAAGTTACAGGGGCATGTTATTGTGCACAATGTCTTAATGTCTGGATATTCACAGATCTAATTTTGAGAGAATATTAGGACATTATTATGTTATAGTATGAACATGGATGTGTCTGAATTAAACCTGCTGAGAAATGCCAGACTGTCTTGTAATCAGTCTTGTTCACATTCTTGTTTCTTCAGGTGGGCGACTCATGTAGTCTTGAATTGCCTGATGCAGTGGCAGCCATTTTTTTGTTGATGATTTTATTGCACTAATCCATCTAGGAAAACAGAAGAGAAAATGTTTTTAGTTCACCCATGAGCAAAAGCCAGAAATTAGATTTGCATACAAAATGCATAGTTCCCCTTCGGGAAGTCGAGCTACGTCAAAACGCTTTGGGGCATGCCATCAGCGAACCACACTCTGAAAACAGGTGTGTAATCAGTCCAAATGAACAATGAGCCATCACGGGCGGGGCGACGGGAAGACCAGGAGCATAAAAGCATGTGCGGTTAGAAAGCTGGCAAGTTCTGTCATTTCAGCAAGCGCTGAAATGTGTGTGTCGCACTCTGTTTTTGTGCTAGTTTGCACAGCTTTTATTTGAAAGTGTCACTATGTCCACAAGCATTCAAAAAGAAAATATGAATGTAAGCAGCGGCATTTAGTCTATTTGTTGTCTGTTTGGGGGCAAAGCATGGGAGTCATTTCTCAAGAGAGCTGACTGCCCGCATTGGCCTTCTCCGCGGCTTAGCTCCCGCTTCTTCCGAGACAGGGCAGCGGCTGTGGTTGTGGGGATTGCACATAGATCTGTGGATGCAGTAGAGATGGGCTTGCCTTTTCTCTGCCGTTCTCTCTAGATCTAATGCTCTCTCTCGGGGTCAGAAGCCTGCGCTGTGGTTCTTCCCCCTTTGAGTAAGATCTCCCGGCAAAACGGGCTGTGTCAGCCCTCGAGGGAGCTGACTGCCCGCACTCTCACCACGCAGAGGGAGCCCTCACGATTCCCGTGGCTCAGGTCCCGCTTTGCCGGGGCAGAGCGGTGGCTGAGGTCATGGAGATCGCATATAGATCTACAGACGCGTAGAGACGGGGTCTCCTTTTTTCTGCCATTCTCCTTAGACCTAGTGCTCTCTCTCGGGGTCAGAAGCCATCTCGCTGTGGTTTCTTCCCCCTTTGAGTGAGAGCTCGCAGCGAGGCGGGCTGCGTCAGCTCTCGAGGAGGTTGATGTGTGGGCACACTGACATAGGCTGCTGGGTGGGTGGGCATTTACTGCACTCTCACCCCATTCTTTCACTAAGTGTGTGGATGCTGCTCTGGCTCATCTGTGACTCCAGGGCATCTACATACTAAACTATATTGACTTTTTGTCGATATTAGCTAATTTTGAGCGGCTGAAAAAACCGGGATTGCGACTAAACGCCGGGGAAAGTGTGCTTTCTCCATTACAGAGAACCACTTATCTGGGCGTGGTGTGGGATTCAACCACGATGCAGGCACGTCTCTCTCCTGCTCGGCTCGAGTTGATCCTTACTGCAGTCAAGAGAGTGAGAGTAGGCCAGTCACTCACTGTCAAACAGTTTCAAAAACTGTTGGATCTGATGGCAGCTGTGTCTAACAGAATACCTTTTGGCCTGCTGTACATGAGCCCCCTGCAGCGGTGGCTCAGGACCAAGGGGTTCTTCCCCAAGGGGAAACCCGCTTCGCATGATCAAGGTTGCACGGCAATTGCTTTCGTACCTTAGACATGTGGAGGAAACCTTGGTTCCTGAATCAGGGCCTGACGCTGGGAGCTCCTTGTCGCCGGTA
The DNA here is from genome assembly GCF_022985175.1 of Labeo rohita. Lineage (NCBI taxonomy): Eukaryota > Metazoa > Chordata > Actinopteri > Cypriniformes > Cyprinidae > Labeo > Labeo rohita. Next base: position 23,323,590 of record NC_066878.1, read on the forward strand.
ATGCTAACGACGGACACGTCTCTCACCGGTTGGGGAGCGGTCATGAGTGGCCACCCAGCCCGCGGTCTGTCGAGTGGCCGCCATCCCACTTGACACATAAATCGCCTGGAAATGCTGCCCATGTTTTAAGCCCTGAAACACTGAGAGATCGGCATGTGTTGGTGTGCACTGACAACACATCGGTGGTCTCTTACATGAACCACCAGGAAGGTCTGCGTTCGCACCCCTTGTACAAGCTGGCACACCAGATCCTGGTGTGGTCCCAAGGGAAACTCCTCTCGCTGAGAGCAGTGTACATCCCAGGACATCTCTTGCAGGGAGCAGATGTCCTGCCAAGACAGGGGCCAAAGCCTGGGGAATGGAGACTCCACCCCGAGGTGGTGGAGATCATTTGGAGAGTGTTGGCCAGCTTCAGGTGGACCGCTTTGCGACTCGCAATGTCCCCTCTGGTTCTCTCTGAGTCATCCAGCTCCCCTGGGGCTGGATGCCATGGTTCAGACGTGGCTAAGGCTGCGTCTGTATGCCTCTTCCCCATCACTCTGCTCCCGGGAGTTCTGGAGAGAGTGCGCCAGGACGGCATCTCGCTACTGCTGGTAGCCCCGTTCTGGCCGGGCTGAGTATGGTTCTCTGACCTGATTTCCCTCTTCGACAGCTCTCTGTGGAGATCCCAGCAGGAGGGATCTCCTCTCACGATTCTGCACGATTCTCCACGATTCCGGAGTTGTGGAAGCTGTGGGTATGCCCTGAGGGGGTGAATCTCTTAGCCTCTGATCTCTCAACCGAGGTTTTTGAGACCATCCTCCAATCCAGAGCTCCCTCAATGAGGAAACTGTACACCTGGAAGTGAACGCCCTTTAATTCCTGATGTGGCGATCGCCAGCTCGACCCAGTCCACTGCTGGAGTTCCTGCAGGCCCGGTTTGCCGCAGGGTTGAGCCACTCCACCTTGAAGGTGTACGTGGCGGCCATAGCTGCCTTCCACTCCCCTCTTGGTGGTCAATCAGTGGAAAAACACCCCCTGGTTACACGTTTCCTCCGCGGTGCGCTGAGGCTGAGGCCTCTGCCCAGGTGTAGCTTTGCGATGTGGTAATTGGGTTGCTATTCCATAACCTTGAGTCCTCTGATTCCCCCCTCTCTTTGGGGGTCAAGGCTCACTCCTCTCGAAGTATGGCGACCTCCAAGGCCTTCTCGTCAGGAGCACCCCTCTCTGACATTTGCAATGCTGCAGGTTGGTCCACGCCACTCACTTTCGTGAGGTTCTACGGCCTCATATTCACTCTTGGCTCCTCTGTTCTCTCGTCCTAGCTGTGCTCAGTGATACACACTACTGTAGGCAGGGATTTGAAAGTCTGGCGGCGTGGGCATCTCATTCCCCAAAGCGTTTCGACGCAGTTTGAGTTCCAGAAGGGGAACGTCCCAGGTTATGCATGTAACCATGGTTCCCTGAGGGAACGAGATGCTGCGTCTCATTGCCATACTTCCCGCATCCCTCCCGCGCTTGCTTCTGTAACACAGAAGCTGCCGGCTTTCTCACCGCACGTGTTTTTATGCTCCTGGTCTCCCCATCGCCCCACCTGTGATGCCTCGTTGCTCATTTGGACTGATTACACACCTGTTTTCAGAGTGTGGTTCGCTGATGGCGTCCCCCAAAGCTTTTTGACGCAGCGTCTCGTTCCCTCAGGGAACCATGGTTACATACGTAACCTGGGACGTTTTGGCATATCATGGACAACAATTTTTTTTCAAAGAAAAAAGATCTAAATGATCTTTTTCAACATATCTATGAGCATATTAACATAGCACCATCTGTAATGACATTTCAACACCTGTGTAGTATTTTGCAATTTCACCCACACTGATAAACGATTTTTACATATATAAAAAAAAAGTCTACAAAAAACGCCTGATACTTGGCCTGTCAAATTATCAAAACTTAAAATTAATTGAATTTAAGATAAAAATGCATGTGAAAATTTAGCACCTATTAGAAACAACATGTTGTTATCTTTAGATTTTTTTTTAATTGTATGCACTTTGCACTTCGGTTTAAAAGAAATGCACTTTGTCAACAACTAGGTTTGTTCTTTGCTATACAGAATAAAACACAGTACTGTTTGGGTTTTTTTTTTGTGTTCGGAAAGTTAAAATCTTTAAAATCCTTACTCTTTTATTGTGTAAGACAGCTTTACTAACATTACGAAGTAGACTTAATGGACTTATGATTTTAAAATGCATTATTGAATATGATTCAAAATCAAGTTAATTACCGTTTGTTCTCGTTTGCATTCTCTGCACAGAGGTAGAAGACTTTAAACTCTTCAGATGGAGGTCTGAGCTCAATAGCACATCTTCTGGATCCCACTGGCTGATCCCTCACTGTATAACCATGCAAGTAGATTCCTCCTGTAATTAAACAAATGAGAGCTACTATAAAAGCTATAGAGATACTCAGAGGCTGTGTTTTAAACCACATCCTACACCTTCATTCACTATTCCCTATATGAGTTTACTAATATAGTCCACCTGACAGACAGAATAAAAACAAATAAGTGAATTCAGACACTGATGAACTGATGAGTCGAGATGAGCAGAAACACAAGAACTGACTTCAGCCACAGCCTTAGAGCAAATCAACTGAAATAAAAGAAGACATTAAATCTCTCAAGATCTCAGCAGAGGATGATTAAACAACTCCTCAAACAGTTTTACCAGTTTAACTTTTTGACTATACAGATTGACTTTATCGCATAAGTTCTTATTGAGAATTAACAGAGATTTGGAGTGAGTTACCTTACATGCTATTACAACAATAACATAATGTAAAAAAGGAGGGCTGTAAATTAACAGTACACTACTTGTAACCACAGCTGCCAGTATTTTACTGTTATTTGTGACCCTGGATCACAAAACCAGTCATAATGGTCATTTTTTTGAAACTGAGATTTATATGTCATATGAATGGTGAATACATAAGCTTTCCATTGATGTATGGTTTGTTAGGACAATATCTGGCTGAGATACAACTATTTAAAATTCTGGACTCTGAGGGTGCAAAACAAAATCAAAATATTGAGTTGTCCAAATGAAGTGCTTAGCAATGCACATTACTAATTAAAAATTAAGTTTTAAAATATTTAGGGTAGGCGATTTAAAAAATATATCCATGGAACATGATCTTTACTTAATATCCTAATGATTTTTTGCATGAAAGAAAAATCGATAATTTTGACCCATACAATGTATTTTTGGCTATAGCTACAAATATACCTGTGCTACTTAAGACTGGTTTTGTGGTCCAAGGTCACATTTTACAGCACAATGCAAAAGTTGCAGCTGTTCCTAAATGCTTCCACTTTCCAATAACACCACTTACATTTGACTGTGGAATATATAAAAATGAACTAACTGATTGATTGCAACCCATTTTTAGCCCAAATGTTTGTAAATGCAGACTGTATGGCTAGGTGCTTTATTATATACACCTTTGTCAATGCCTCTGATTGAACTGAATCATGTATAGCTATTGGGAGTTTAATTTCAGGATCCAGTCATTTTGTTTTATCTGAGTCTTGAGATAATTTGCAGTTAAGACGTACCTATTGCGCAGGTTGACCGAATGCTCGTGTAGAAATAGAGGCATCCGTCTTTCAGCACACAGTAGTGCTGCACCCATGAGTCCTTGTTCCTGTCCAGCTGGTGCAGTAACCCAAGGCATTCTGGGTTCTTGACTGCCAGAGGGGGCAGATTTGAGTTGTGTCGAGTCACATCCACCCACACGTGATTCTGTTTCAACAATCACCATCATGAGCATTATGAGCATTACAAGAACAATGTCAGTCTCTTTTAGCCAATGGGATTCAATTTAGAAAAACACTGATTTATGAATTGATCCTGTTTATTATTCTTACCTGAGTAATAGGATGAACCGCTCGACCCATAGCCTCCAGCCACCTGAGAAACAAACAATTATAAACTTCTCAAGTTAATTGTAATTTATCAGATGTCTTTTGGTTTGCATGTTATTAATCGCCTTGCAGTGTTGGCAGTTACTCTGAAACAAGAAGTAGTGTCACACAGTGTGACAGCCCTTACTAAAAATAAGTTTATTCAAGTGTGCTATTAGTATGCTTCTTTTAAACTAAAAATAGGAAAGCATACTTTCAGTTTACTTTTCATGCACTTCTCAGAAATGTGCTTTATTTACTTCTCAGTAAAATGACATTTAAGTATACTTGACCTATACTTAGAAAAATATGTTTAAGCTATACTTGTGCTCCAAGGATCCATGTTTTCGTTGTGACAGTAGGGGGCGCTATTACACATCGTCTGTACAGAATTTCCAAAACGCAAGCTAAGAAGAAACCGAAACAACAGATGCTTCCACATGTGATCTAACAATCATTCGACATAAAACAGCATCAAAACTGTGTAACGTTGTGGAATAAAATGTCGACCCATGAAAAGGCAATAATGACTGTCAAGCTTTGGGGTGTTGATCGACTCCTTCTACGTTTTATAATTCTGAATCCAATGCATAGTCTTTTTTCAGCTTTTTATTAAAAAATATTTCTTTTTTTTTACCCACATTACCCACATTTACCCACATATACCCACAACTTACCCACATTCAAGTGTTTATAGAAAAAAAATGCGTAAAGCTAGAATAAAATGTTTTTGTTTACAAGCATATACATTCATTCTTTCATTGTTTTGTATGTTCAGATATTCATATAACAAAACATATACATATTAATACCTAAATAGGGACATAGTAGTATACTTACGTATGATGTAAAGTTCACTTAAACTTACGAGTATACTTGCAGTATAAAACTACTAAACTAGTATACTGGGACTATATTTCGAAGTGTACTAAAAATGTTACAACTATTTAATTAGTAAACTATCAGTATATCTATAAGTTTACTTTTAGTATAGTTGCAGTACAAACTAAAACATAGACTAGTTGTGTACTCAAAGTTTACTACTGTTATACTTAAAGTATACTTAAAAGTTTATTTTTTCTATACTAGAAAGTGGGCCAATTTAGTTCCAAGGAGTATTGAAATAGTACACTTATAAGTATATTACTAGTATACTGATACTGTTTGTACACTTAGTACATAAAGTATACTAAAAATATACTTGAACTTTACTTAAGTATACTTAATGAAATAAACTAAGTATTCTTCTTTTTGGTAAGGGTACTTTTAATTTGTATCTCCCCATTCATAAAAGTACTGTATTTTCTCACCTTTTCATCTCTTGGTTTGATGTCGCACACAGGTAGTAAACTCGGCTCCCAGACACAGGGCAGCATCTGAACACAAACGGCTTTCCTAAACTGGTGTCGGCCTCCACCACCGCCCCTTCCAGACTCATTACAGACAGAGCTTGGCTCTTCCCTTCATCCTGTCAGCGAGAAACAAAGTTTGTATGTTATTGCATGTTTAGATTTTACAGATTCGACTATTCGAATGAAACAGAAAACTGCACTTACACGCTTGTTTCTGTAGTAATAGAGGCAGCAGTCGTGTCTGAGCACAAACCACCTCTTTCTCCAGCCCTTCAGAAAACTGGATTGAGTTCGCTTATGCAAGTAACCCCTGCACGTCGGTCGAGGAGTGTTCGGCATTCGACCGATATCCGAGCCAATGGTCAGAGTCAAAATGTCTGGGCCTTTATTGTTCAAACCAGAAATCACATAAAACAATTAGACACAAAACTGTGCTGGTAAGGCTTTATTTTGAAAGTCCACTTTGCAACTATATGTCAACTACCAGTAAATGTAAATTATTACATAGAAAAATTGGGCATTAAACCAAAAAACTTAAATTGAAATCTAAAATCATCTAAAATTATTAAATTGATATCCACCACCTGGAAAGGTGGTCTGAGGCTAAAAAAAATTGTAGTTCATTTCCATCATGCTCTACACAATTTTATGTGAAATGTTTCAACTCTGACTGCCCAAAATTTGCAGCCTTGATTCTTCCAAACTGCAAAAGTGAACATGTGTGCCTCCAGGTGTACCACTAGGGTTTTATCCATGAGAAATGATGTAATAATATTGTCTGAGTGTTCACCCTACCTTGTCGTGCGAGGTCAGCTGCTTCTGAGTGTGGTACACTAGTGACATCAGTGCCGTTTACTGCCAGCACATAGTCTCCAACCTGCAGCCCTGCCTCCTCCGCTGCTCCATCTGAAACACAGCACACCAACACCTTTATCTGACTCCATCTGAGATCTCAACATTTGTGGCACATGATGTCAATAGAAATGATCAGCACTGAAGGCAACACAACACACTATCATCTTAAGAACAATAAGTTAGCATTTGAAGAACTGTAAAATAAATTTGTTGTCTGTTCTTGCATTGTCCATTTGTTCGAGGTTGATAAAGGTTTGAGAAATTAATCTACAAAATATGTAATTTAACAGGATAGTAGTAGAACCATTTTAACCCAGTCTCAAGAGAAAATGTAACTATTACACAAACTGGTGCTTTGGTATGCATTTTGTGTGATTCATAGAAATTTGTGTATAAAACTTGTGTATAAAAATGCAAAAATGAAATCTAGTCCTTAGTGAAGAAGGAGCATCATACAAAATACACAAATGAGACTGTACATATTCATATGAATTTACTGACAGTTTGTAATGTAAGTGTTACTAAATGTACTGTTAGTACAGTATGTTGACCGTTTAGTCATGAATTTCTGGCTAATTTGCCATGGTTTTAGTACTTCAACCAGCAAAGTAATTAGTAAAGTAACTTAGCAAAGTAATTACATTTTCTTTTAGGCTTTTGTCTGACACTGTAATCCACAGTGACTTAAAGTTCTTCAAGAATGATAATTTATAATTTAACTAAAATGCATATTCAGTATTTCACAGTAGTGCCATTTTTTGATGTAGCCAGAGAGAGAAAAACCTGGCTACTTGTGAATACATTTTAACATTTGGAACTCTTTTTTTTGTTTTTATGGTGTTAGTTTGCTGTATTTTCTTTATTTTATTTTATTTTATTTTTTGGTTATTTTTACCTAATCAAAATAACCCAAATGCAGTTTGTTTGAGATTAACTGGAATGCACAATTAAAAAACATGATTAAAAACAAAGTTATCTGTTTTTGCAAATAAACTCTTCATTTACAGACATAGACATCAAGTTAAACTGCTAACTATTAAATAACCAGTAATACAGCCAAACCAAAAATTATTTAGACACTTTATATAATTTTTTATATTTTTTGCTAGTGGGTGCAGGACACTATAGTTCATTTATGACTACCAGTAAAACCTGACCATGTTTTGTTATATACCTTTCTAACAAAGTTATCTGACATATATATATATATATATTACCATTTTCTAAACTATGGGGAATAAACTGTGATAATGTGAGAAATGTGAAGGTGTTTGAACAAATTTTGGTTTGACTGCATGCTCTGTCAAAGTTTGAAAAAATGTCATGTAGATTCATCACATAACATTTTTAAAATCATTATTGAGTTATAATGTGTAGTTCATTGCACACAGGCATGTTTAGACTTTAATGATGCACTGGAAATCTACTAGATCACATGTGTGTTAAAACATCTATGTTTATCTGATCTAATACAGCATCGCAGTGAGGACAGGCTCTTTAAAAGCTTGAACGCTTTAAAGCAGGATGGATTCTGATTGGCTCCAAATGTTGTTATTGTTAATCAGGTGGAAAACAAATTCCGAAAGTGATTCCAACAACATTGTTCCTTTCTGTTGTTATTGTTATAGTTGTGGTGTGGCATGGGCTTACCTATTCTTCCCTTTCTCTATTTGGTCTGAACAGGCCTTATACCAGAGTTCCTCAAATCTGGTTCTGGAGGGCCGTTGCCCTGCAGAGTTTAGCTCAAACCCTGATCATGCTCACCTACCTGTGATATCCAAGTGATTCTGAAAAACTTGATGAGCTTGCTCAGGTGTGTTTGATCAGGTTTGGAGCTAAACTCTGCAGGGCATTGGCCCTCCAGGGCAAGATTTGAGAAACTCTGGCTTGCTTGAGTGTTTACTGTTGTCCTTTGGCATTATTGACACACTATTTTTTCTATTTAATACTGTGAAGCTGCTTTGACACAATCTACTGTATATTGTTAAAAGCGCTATATAAATAAAGGTGACTTGACGTGACATGCACCAGATATGTATTCTTGATAATAACTTACTTGTGTCCACCTCAGTAACCACGATGGGTTTGGAGAACTGAATTCTGAAGCCCCAGGGATACTCGCCCATGCCTTTGCTGATTTTCACTGTCCGCTCACGAACTGAAATATATAAAGCATCTTTAAGCACTGTAAATTGTAAACAGCCAGTTCTAGCCTATGTTCATCTTAGAAGGTTATGAACTCACTTTCTGCTGGTCGAGTACAGCTGCTGAGACAGTGCGCATCATTCTGGCTAACTTCATCTCCATGGTATATCCATGATACTGAGTGAAAGGTTTCTGTGTAAAATCCTCTGTCCTCAATATCCCGCATTGACATGTCCACTGAACGAGTGTCCTCAGAGTTCATTGTGTCTTCATGATGAAAAAACAAAAGACAACGTTTAAAATAAAATACATTCTACATTCTGTAGCCTACATTTTGATACTCAATCGTAATTTTCACAATAACTTTCTTAAGCCAAATATATGCTAGAAATTAGGGGTAGCAAACACATTATTTGTGACCCTGGACCACAAAACCAGTCTTAGGTAGCACAGGTATATTTGTAGCAATTGCATTGCATGAGTCAAAATTATCGATTTTTCTTTTATGCTAAAAATCTTGAGGATATTAAGTAAAGAACATGTTACATGAAGATATTTTGTAATTTCCTATCATAAAAATATCAAAACTCAATTTTTGATTAGTAATATGCATTGCTAAGAACTTCATTTGGACAACTTTAAAGGTGATTTTCTCAGTATTTAGATTTTTTTGCACCCTCAACAAAACCATATATCAGTGAAAGGCTTATTTATTCAGCTTTCAGGTTATGAAATCTCTTATGACTGACATTTGGGAGGAGCTGAATGCAGTCCGACTTGCTTTAAAAAATAAAAGAATCGACCCACAAAAGATGATGATAATATCAATACTGCTTGTGACCTAAAATGAGTTTGACACCCCTGTCATAAATAGGTTAAAATGCATTTTACAGTATTTAATTCAATTTCTTACAGAGTTTGTACAGAAACTTCCTTTGAAACCAATTGGACAGTTCACACATGGCAAAAGTGCTGAATGTATATGTAAGGCATTACCTGATTCCTCTGTGATATTGCTAGTTATAGAGCTTCCTCCTGCAGAACTGCGCTGTTTGCTCTCCTTGAAGAGCTTCCGTCTCTTTGCCCAGTGATCTTCTGAATCTTTATGAATGGAGTCTGTTGGAGGCCTGAGTCCTTTGACCTCTAATGAATCTATGAATGATAAAATACACATAAATCAGCCTGATTACAGCAACATTGTAAAGCCAAAGCCAACAAAACACTGTTTTAGTCGTTTTCAGCTTCAGGGCACAGATTTTACATTGGACAAGTGGTGACCCAACACAGATCCAAATTTGATGATCATACAAAATAACTTAACAAAAATGTCCTGAAATCTGCATAGGTCAAACAATCTGCAAAATTATTAATACGACAGGCTGAATGGGAAAAATTACCATTTTAGTTTCTAAATGACTCTCAACTTTGTTTGATTTAAATGTATGATTTAAATGTATTTTTCCCCTTTCATGTAAAAATTCTTAAATTTACTATTTTTAACATGAACGTAAACTTTAAACCACCAGTAAGTGAAGGCAAGTCGTAATTAGTGAGTCTTTGAATGATTCAAATAACTGATTCATTCAAAGCAATTGACCGGCTGTATCCAAAATTGCCCCATACCCTCATTCACTATTCCCGACATTAGGCCACTAATACAGTCCACTTGAAGGAGTGAATAAAAATAAGTGAGTAAATTCGGACACTGAGTGCCGCTTTTGCATAGTTTGTGCTTGCTGTTTAATTATCACTTGAAATTGGCAAACTGAAAGCTCCAGTAGTAAGATTAAAGGATTTATATTAAACTCTATTATGGAAATTATGAAAAAACTGTAGTTAAACAATTTAATAATCAATTTATAATGAATTTAAACCTGAGTTGTGTTACGTTGTATTACGCCATGGATGAGCGCTTGAGAAATGAAATAAATCGATGGATGATTCAGCTGCAGGCACCATCTTCTAGCCAGACACAGGAATTCATTTGCCGCACAACTATCACAGTGCATTATGGGTATTCTCTAGCCGTTCAGCGTGCATTGGTTGTACACTCGTTTTTGCAGTGCATTGTGGGATTGAATGAGTGCACTCGAGAATGTCCACTACGGTTTCGCACACCACTAAAAATGTCTGAGCCCTCAAATAATGCCCTATTTGAGGGTTTGATGTTGATTTCGGATACAGCCTCTGTTTTTATAAATGGGTCTTTGAATCACTGACTCAATTCATGCAAAAATTAAATGAAGCAATAAAATGACTGGACACGCAACTATGACATTTTCGTTTGCGGAATAGAGCATAAACTGTTGATATCAACAATATAGTGTCTAAAATGTATGTCACAAGTATGAACTTAAACATAGACTATTTGTACTTATTTAAAGGAGAAGTCCACTTCCAGAAATGTACAGATAATGTACTCACCCCCTTGTCATCCAAGATGTTCATGCCTTTCTTTTTTCAGTCGTAAGGAAATTATGTTTTTTGAGGAAAACATTTCAGGATTTTTCTCCATATAATGGACTGATATGGCGCCCCGAGTTTGAACTTCCAAAATGCAGTTTAAATGCAGCTTCAAACGATCACAAATGCGGTTGTAAACAAACCCAGCCGAGAAAGAAGGGTCTTATCTAGTGAAACTATTGGTTATTTTCATTAAAAAATTACAATTTAAATACTTTTCAATCTCAAATGCTCGTCTTGTCTTGCTCTCCCTGATCTCTGTGTATTCTGATTCAAGACAGTTAGGGTATGTCGAAAAACTCCAATCGTATTTTATTCTTCAACTTCAAAAATCATTTCAATTATTCAAAACAAAGTACCGACCCAGTCTTTGCAAAGTGAACATGCAAAGAAGATGAAACACCCTTAATGAAAAAGGTAAAACAGTGATATAAGACAATTTTGAAGTTGAGGGAGAACATGAGATGGGAGTTTTTTGACATACCAGTCCAGGCAGAGTAAGACAAGACGAGCGTTTGACATTAAAAAGTATTTAAATTGTATTAGTTTTATGAATCATTTCACTAGATAAGACCCTTCTTCCTCGACTGGGATCATTTACAACTGCATTTGGGATCATTTGAAGCCACATTTAAACTGCATTTTGGAAGTTCAAACTCAGGGCACCATATCAGTCCATTATATGGAGAAAAATGCTTAAATATTTTCCTCAAAAACTGAAGAAAGAACATCTTGGATGACAAGGGGGTGAGTACATTATCTGTAAATTTTTGTTCTGGAAATGGACTTCTTCTTTAAGCTGTAATCAAAAAACACAATATCATAATTGAAACATGACTTAACTGTGCGAGAGAGAGTGAAACTGTCCATTAGAGAGTGAATATGTTCAGTTTCAGTTTCTCTAGTAACCACTTGTAAGAAAGCAGAAAATATTTCAATGCTCACTTTTTGAGGCACTTTGCCGTTCATTGGTATAAACTTTGGGTGTCCTATAGACATCCAGGGATTCATTTGGTTGCACATCTCCAGGCCGTTGAGAGGACGCAGATGTTGTGATTTCTTGTCCTTGGAAGGAATCCTGGAGATCTTCCACAGCTTCTCTGATGCTGGCAAGGTCCTCTACTGGAGACACAGTAGGAGACTCACTCACAGGGCTCAAAACATCTGTCTGAGATTCCTGTGAAACGTCCTCATCAAATGAGAAGACATGGTTGCCTTGTAGAAATCTCTGCTCACGGTCCCCAGTGATTATTGTCAATACCGAACTTCTTCGTTTCTTTGGCACGTCGGCTTCATCTCCATCACATGTGCTATACTTGACACCGTTAGGTAATCCTTCATTGATTTTTTCCTCAGAGTTGCACAATGAAGGTGGGATGACATGAATAAGAAGCTCCCTTTGATGTCTCTCAATGGTGTCACCTGGAGAAATGGACTCATCAAACTCCACCATCTCCTCATCAAAGCCACTTTCATTGACTTCATTCAGCTCAGGTTGTCCCGCTGAGATGCTGTCTTGATCTGCGGCATCAAGGATCATCGTACCAGCAGCGGCATCTGAACTCGGTTGCTCCATCTCGTCTAATTCTGCATGCTGATATTCGCTTCTAAAGAAGACTTCTTCTGGACTCTCATCAGACCTGGACGGATAGAATGGGTTTTTTGTTGAGCTGTAAGCCTTAATTTTGGGAATACAAGAGTCGGGACCATTTGTAGAGCTTGAGCTTGGTCTATAGCTGCTGCTACTAGAAGATTTGCGGCTCCCGAGTGGACGAAGTCTTTCCTCCTCTACATAAAATCTGCCCATCCTCTCTGTTTGAGAGGGAAGTGACTGCATAAAAAACGAAGACAGTGTGCCAGAGGAAAACGACTCTCTGTATGAGGGAATACTGTCTCTGGCTTGACTCATACGACATGTCACTCCCGGGTACGTCTTTCGTCTTTTGGGTGGTATGTCCATGTAGCCTTCGGGATGAGTTGTGCTTTCTAGGATGCCGATGCTGTTGTTGCGCAAGCGCGTCTTCCTTTCGTGAGTGTCGATGAAGCTTTTAGTGAACGAAGATCTGTTTATTGAAGCTCTGGGATTCATGAATAAATATTCCCGAGGACTCAAGGACTCGTTTTGTCTTGTCCTGTTGTCCCTGTCCAGTGTATTCTGGCGCGTGAACTCTTTGCACAAGGTAACTTCAGATGCTGTCTGTGTGCAATTAGACTCTGGACTGATCTGACACGATGCAACATTTTCTGCTAGGAAATCCACCTTCTCATCAGCAAATTCAACAGGGGGAGGGATATCCCATAATGCCTCATTACTGAGACTGCTGGGCAGTGACCGATGTTTCTGATGTTGCCAGAAATCAGAGGGTGACGAACAACAGGAGGATCCATCAACCAGTGTGAAATCTGTGTCCGTCTGTCCACCTGTGTTTCCCCAACGGAAGTTACTTTTACAACAGCTTTTACGGCAAGCCATTTCGTCGGGATCGTCCCATGAGCTCTGACTCTTGGGAGCATGTGATGTCTCTGAATTTAGCTCTGCGATGCTAATCTTGTAGCTAATATTCTCACTGATGTTTTTGTAGTCTGCTCTATGTTGGTTCCATGAGTAGACACGTGTGTTTTTTGCAGTTTGATGTGTCTCAGATTGGCTTGTAAAACAAGTCTCTTCTCTTTTGTCTCTGCAGTTTTGGAGTATAAACGTGGTCTTGATATTTGAATCATCTGATGTCACGACTTGATTGATCTCAAGCTTCATATTTGGGATCATGCACTTGACCTCAGTGGTTGTGACTGCAATCACATTGCTAACTGCTGCTTCATGGCATCGTTCGAACACAACTCTGGGTGTGGACAGTCCAAAGTTATCAACGGTCACAGAATGTGTTATTTTTAACCCTGGACCTCTGTTTACTGGTTCTGACAAAAGTTCCTTTTGTTTGTCTTTTGTCTTTTTGTCCTGGAAGAAATCTTCACAACTCCGCGGTCTGTTTTCTTTCTCCGTGGTTGGAGTTTCAGTCTCTTTCTCATCTTCAGACACTGACAGATGCTCTTTACAGAAAGAGTCAGTTTCTCCCTTTTCTGCAGTTTCCACAGAGTCCACCATAGTGTGCCTTTGAAAATTATATGGAGAGATGCATTCTGTAGAAAAAAAGAAAAAGCGGTTTAGATGCATTGCATTGCACAACCTTTCCTCATATTACTCTTCAGTCTTATTTGTAACAGAATCCTTATGTTTGAAGGAAAGAGTCAAAAAAGCTTTATTTTTGCAATCAAAATGTTGCTTAGCTTATCATGGAAATACTTTATAGGCAAATCCACCTTATTTTCAATGTAAGAGCAGTGCAGCTATTTGTGACTTGAATGTGTGAGGCTTCCAATCTCCAGCTGGCTGTACAACAACACTCCGTTATGCTGCCTGCAGTGCTGGGTAGTAATTGATCACATGTAATCTGGATTATGTAAACAAGATTACAAAAAAAAATAAGTACTTGAAGCTAGATTATATTACATTTTTTAATTATTCATAATTAGACTACAGCTACTTTTTATTGATTACATGATTACTCACACAATAGCAATAAAGTCATCATAACTGATTGATTTTTCATCTTTTAAATGTTCCTTTCTAAATAGCCTACCGGTTATATCCATATACAGTCTTCCGGTTTTGTAAAAAATTCACACAAAGATCAGTCACTAGTCAGGTGGCTATAATTGCACAGAATATTTAAATGTTAAAGGGATAGTTCACCCCAAAATGAAAATTTTGTCATTAATTACTCAACCTCATGTCATTCCTGTAAGTAAGTCCTACATTCATCCTCAGAACACAAATTAAGATATTTCCAAAGATGAACAAAAGGTTGAGTAATTAATGGCAGAATTTTCATTTTTGGGTGAACTATCCCTTTAAGAAGTGTTTTCTCAGCATTCCAAATTAACAAGTATCACGTTTGTATATTCATGATTCTCTGTCTTAATGGTCACTTGACATGCAGGTAAACAATAAAATATTTCATCCTTTTTAGTAAGTGTTTTATTTTGACAGTTGTTTGACTTTTATTAAACCTCTCTGTAGTTCCTTCACAAGCCCCAGTTTGGGAAACCTTAACCTAATATAATGTTTAATGCTTTTCATGCTGTAAATAACAAGGAATCAGATGTAATTCTTTTAGGGCTGGCAAACGATTAATTGCGATTAAGCGCATACAAAATAAAAGTTTGAATTTGCCTAATATATGTGTGCATACTGTGTGTAATTATTATACATATATAAATACAAGCACACTCATGTATATATTAAAGAAATATTTACAAGTATATGTACTTTATTATAATTTTACAGAATTTGTATTATATATAAATAAAAATATTTTGTACATAAATAACATATTTCTCTTAAATATATACATCAATTTGTGTGTATTTATATATACATAATAATTACACACATATATTAGGCAAACTCAAACATTTATTTTGTATGCGATTAATCGCGATTAATCATTTGACAGCTCTAATTTTTTTTATGTATTTTTATAGTAATACAAGATTATTCTATTTAAATTAATGTGATAAACGAGTTAGATCAAAAGTAACCCAAAAGCAATCAGAAAGTATTACCTAAAACATATTACTAACTACAAATTTTGTCACATAATTTTTCATCAGTAATAGATTGCAGTTTATTTCTACCCATGCAGCACTGGCTGTTTGAAATTGCAAACTGGTGTTTTTTATCACATTATTCATAATCATGAACACACTGGTTTATATTAGAAATAGTTTTACCTGCATTTTGTTATTCTTCTATTTATTTGCCTATCCACTTCCGTTATTCTTTTTGTTATTTCCCTATGGCGGCTAATGAAGCGGAAGTCTTGCCCATAAGCTTACTTCCACATTGAAGAAGGTGGATAGCGGCCAACAAATCATAGTCACACACCTTTAAAGATAATAGCTTACTTCCGTGTTGCTAAACAAGGTGAATACAGTGGCCTCTGATAGTATTTGGACACTTAAGCCACATGTCTCGATGTCTAAATGTCATTGTGAAGAGCTCTAGTATCATTTATTTGCAAATGCCTCTAGGTTTGATATTTTGTTACCTAATACTGTACCTGTATACTGTACCTAATACACTGTTACATTTTACATTCTGTATCTTGAACACTTTTTGTACAAATATAATGTGGCATTTTCAAAGCAGACTGTCATGTGATGGCGAGTGCTATGAAAACAGGCGTCTCCAACCGGTCACCTGTGTCTGGGCTGTGATGCAGGCGTGGGCTAAGCGTGACTCAGACAGTGTTTAGAGGATTACGGTCCACACATGGCCCACGAGCCACATATAGATCAACACTCACGTTTACTGCTGCTGGAGCTCTGCCTCCTGCGACTGCTTCTCCTCTTCCTCCTACTCATTCTGCTGTACGACGTGACATCTACAGTCCTGTACACTAAAACAGATAAACATGGTGCAATTTCATCAACTATGTTGTTGTTCGTTTATAAATAATTATGGTTTATTGTGAAATCTTGTTCATTCATAAACTAATGAATTAATGAATCAATCCAAACTAATGGTCATTTATACAAGCTGAAATGTTCAAATTAAAAGGTATTATTATGAATTATTTCATGTAGAAATTAACATGAATCAAAATAAATAAATGCATTGTTCACTGTTATTTCAAATTACCTTATACATAACGCATAATTTTAAACAATTCCTTTACAAATTAAATTTTCATTATAGTCAGTATCTTAATATAGAATGTGTGCTTAAAATATGTTTGCAAATCAGTCAACAGAAAAAAAAAAACAATAAATAGAACATTAGTTCAAAATGTATCTGAATGTTGACTAAATGTTCTAAAAATTTATTTTAGAACTAATTAGAACTAATTTAGAACTAATTTATTGTTATTTAGAAGACAGTGCATACTATAACAAGTGTATGTGTCTGCCTCACTAAATATTTCAAGAGTCAGCAAAGTCCTAACCTTGCCACGACAATCACTAACTACAACAAGACACATTCATACTATATGGAACTGTATCGATCCAGACAAATGCATATTCTTACCTTCAGGCTGTCAGTGCACGTTTCCACTGTGGTGTCTTTAGGGATGTACTGATGAAAAGGCGTATTTGCATAAACAGCAGCTGATATCAGGGCACTGCTCCACTTCTTATTGTTCTATTCTTGACATAAAGCCCAGAAGGAGCTTAAACGAACTAATCCTCCTCAGACCCAGCCCTGTGTCACTGCATGAAACACCCTTTTGAAAGGTAGCCAATAGCATTTCTTCTTCAGTTTTTGTGAGGAAATGAATGAATTTATTTATTTATTTATTTATTTATTTATTTATTTATTTATTTATTTATTTATTTATTTATTTATTTATTTATTTATTTATTTATTGTCAAGAAATACATGCAACTTTAAATTGTAAAGAGAGAATAAATTATTAACTTAAATTATTGAAGTAAAAATATTTAATATATATATATATGTGACCCTGGACCACAAAACCAGTCTTAAGTAGCACAGGTATATTTGTAGCAATAGCCAAAAATACATTGTATGGGTCAAATTTCCTACCATAAATATATCAAAACTTAATTTTTGGTTAGTAATATGCATTGCTAAGAACTTCATTTGGAGAAATTTAAAGGCGATTTTCTCAATATTTTGATTTTTTTGCACCCTCAGATTCCAGATTTTCAAATAGTTGCATCTCTGACAAATATTGTCTTTTCCTAACAAATCATACATCAATGGAAAGGTTTTGATGTAAAAAAAAGTGTTATTATGGCCCTTGGCCTTTTTATTAATTATATTTATGTAATTTATATTTGTTATACAACATTTTAAATATGGGATAATTAAACACTTCTGAATAACATTTTTAAACGGCATCAATATCCCTCCGTGACACAATGGGCCCTAAAGGTTTTCAGTTTTTTTAATAAATTATAACTAATCTTCTTAAACTTAAATCTCCCTCCCTCATATCCCCCAAACACCTTCAGTATACATAGAACAAGATACTACTACTACTACTAATAATAATAAATAACAAATCAATAAAATAAAATGCAAATTAATTCTATAGTCAAAATACTGAACATCATTAAACTATACATTCACTCTCGATTGACTTTAAAGTATCAGGGCAATTGTTGTTAATCAATTATTATTATTATTATTATTTAAATAAATACTGATTAAATAGTGACTGAATTTAGATTTTTTGGGGTGAACTGTCCCTTTAAGGATCAGAGTCAGAGGTGTCTGAGATAAGTGATGAGCTGCGTCATGATACCAGCAAAGGCTGATTGAATTGGTTCTGTCAGCACAAAACCATAACAGAAATAGAAATGAACAGACCTAGTGCCGTAAACGCTATCTGCTGTTAAATTTTCTGACTTCAAACATTTTGTTCTATTGTGAACTCCAAATATAGCTCACTCCAGACTAACTATTTAATGGCAAACACACTGGAGATTAGCAGACAGGCTGTCAATTCATTAGGGGATAAGCTGTTTACAAGCTGTTAACTGAAGCCGCTCTTCCATTGACATCTATTCCATTGAAAACACCTGAACCCTTCATTGAACTGCTATGTAATCTTATAATTATCTTTCCATTTAAGGGTTATCAGAATTGATTCTGGTCATGACACAGTTTAATGGTCATGTCGGTCAGGACTTCATTGGGTTCGTTGACATTTTCCTTGTCCAAGACATCTGCATTCATCAGGCATGGTTGAAAGAGCAATGTGGTAAAGCAAACTGGCAAAACTCAGAATGACAGGGCTAACATTTGTTCTGTGTGTCATAAGAGTTTATCAGCCAATAAAACTGGATTAATGTCAGTCATTATCAGAGATCTTGCTGAAGCAGATGTGAATTCAATGACAGATGTTCTTCTGATGCGTTTCTAGGCTCAAAATGTGTGGATGTGTGGCTCTTGCTGTGTTGTCTTTACAAGTGTGTTAGACATAAAGGATCCATATCAAGGGTTTTAAAGTCCTTTGGGAGGGAACATCTTCAGTTCTAATGGCTTCTCTGCACTTGTCTTGTTCACACTTTAGTCTCACACACACTTTCACACACTGCTTGGCTCAGTTTGTCTGTGAGAGGCTGTTTTCGGACTTTGACTGACAGGTTGAGAGCCACAGGAGTGAAACTGGCTGTTATGATAGGGCCTACATTTCCTGTCTGGGGAGCTTTCAGTTTCAGATATGAGTCACATTAACAACAGTTTGAAGAGAATATTTAAAGCTGCCTGCCAAAGTGTATAGTAAAATAATATGCTTTAGCATTTTATATAATGTTAAACTAAAACTATTATAAAAATAAAACAGTTGTAAAACTGTTAAACCACTAAAACAAGTACAGAAAAAAAGGGGGAAACTAGATGTCCAAAATTAACAAGCAGTCAAAAATAAATTCTAAATAATTTAATATAAATATAAATTATAAATATTTTAACACAGTTATTAACGCACGGCCTCACCCCAGACCTTGATGCAGGGCATCCATAAATGCAGTTATGCCGTAAAATTCAAGATATTGGTGCACAAAAAATGCCACTGTATGAGTTTTGTCTCATATTTATATATATCAGGTATCACATGACATCACATGGGCAGCGAGAGCAATATGACACCAGTGCTGATTTTGTCCCGATCTATCTTAAATGTGATTTTATACAACATTTCAGTAAATAAGAAGTTGATATTGTGTTATATTTTAAACATTATATTATGTGTTTGTGCTCAATTTTACATATTACCTTTGAAGCCATAGCAGAATTGCTGCACGTCTCCGACAAACACAGCGGTGTTTAGTTTCTGAATGAATTTGTGTTTCGAACGAATCGTGTGAATCAATGATTCAAAGGCCCATTTATAAACAGAGCCATTTACTTAATTCCTGAATGAATCAGCTGTTTGAACGAATCGAATCAAATGAGTGAATGACTCATAAAGACATTTAGTTTCTTATTTAGAGTTTTTTTTTAAAATATATATTATTATATATATTATATATAATAATAATAATAAAAACATTATATATATATATATATATATATATATTCTTATTATTATTCTTTCACTTATTATTATTATTTATTCTTTTTTTTTTTGTTTGTTTGTTTTCCCCTTTCACACAAATGGGTAGATTATTGGTTAATATAGACTTTTTTAGACAGGTGGCGCAGAGTGTTCATACTGAAAAGCTCCAAAGCAGAGTATTTTAGCATGATGAAGTCTGGGTGATTAAAATACATCTTGGCATAAGCTCCATTAAACTCCAGAATAACCAGAATTAAAACAAGTAAAATAGACAAATAGGTTAAAATCCAGACGATCAAGATGCAACAAGTCACCAATGTAGTAAAATCAGAACTGAAAAAACATTAAAACAAACAAACAATTTAATGCACTGATGGAGAGGCCGCAGCCTCAGGCTTTGAGAAAAGTGAATTCACATCTGTACAGTAGACCACAGAAGAAAAAATATCAACTCTTCAGCAATATAAAAAAAAGAAAAAACAAATGTTAGATTATCTTGAGTAATTTTTGCTTACTAGTATGGTTAAATTGAATCATTGAAGGTCAGCAGCAAAGACATTGGTAATAAAATAGAATTAAATGCATAAAGGATATTTGTATTTTTTAACATATTTAATTATTTCAGGTTTGCGTCATATTCTGAGTTGAATTTCACTGTTTTTATTCATTTTGAGGAATACTGAATCTGTTTTTTGTGAGTGAGATGAATTAATGCATGTTCACATTTATTCTAGAACATCTTACTCCCGATTTCTCTCAACATGGGGACAGGAGAGCTTTTAATCAATAAATGGGGGGAAAAGTAACTGCCGTTACTTATTTGAAGAAAGTAACTTGTCAACTTTTTCTTGTCAATTAAAAAGTAATGTGTTACTTTACTAGTTGGAAAAAGTAATAATATTACGTAACTTGCGTTACTTGTAATGCGTTACCCCCAACACTGGTGCCAGCGTCCTCTCACACTGGAAGTCTGGGTCCTCAAAACACTTTCATCATAAAGTGTAATTTGTAATTCATAATGCATACGATAAAAAGTAATGCATTTTGATGTTTTAATCACATAACCAGCCCCATATGCATGGCTTTTCTGATGTAGTAAACTTGCTCGTAAGCGCACCCAGTACAGTACTGCATCTGCATCTGCACTCATTGAATATTTCACTTTGAAAATGCCGTTAAAAAATTTAAGAAGCAACAGGTATGCATTTTTAATGAGCCTGACGTACGCTGCCCAGGTTGGAGTAGTTATAGTCCAGGAGAGGATTGGACCTGGTGACTCATTTATGTTGCCTTGCACTGGTACGTGTGGTCACCTCATGAAGGCAGTAGGTTCATTGGTGAACAGATGTAATGGAGGATTTATGGCGCCAATGATGAGGTGCAGTTAAACATCAGTTGTGCGTCATCACATTTTCAGTAGTGTTGTTTACACAGTGAACCTACAGGCGCACCGCCTCCTGCAGCCAAAGCCCTCGTCTCATGGGTCCACTTCTATCAGGATACTATCAGCTTCAGTTTAATGGGCATGAAGTCAATGGAGAGCAGAGACTTTTTTAACTCCCCAACCTTCCTCTCCACTTTTCCATGACACAAGTGTAAGGAAAGACAGATTTTCTTACCTTATTTGTAGGTTAATACTTCAAGGAGCCATTACTAGCTTGTAAATAAGTGAGTCCAAGTTGCCAGATAAATGGCAGTTAGGAATGGCAGTGGGGAGGAATATGTTTTCTGTGGATTGTCACCAACATTTCTTTGGATTTCCTAAATCTTTTTACAATATTGTGTGTGGTAGTTCATAAAAAAAAGACCTAAATTCCTTATGATTTTCTATTAAGAAATGCGATTTTTTTTTTTTTTTAACACTTTTGTCATGAAATTTGGCACAAAGTGATGAGACATTTCACAAAATGTCCCAACTTTTCTGGAATTGGGGTTGTAGGTTAATGCCATTTTTGACCATTCCAGACGTGTTCAAATGTCCGCCATTGGAAGGGTCTATGTGTTATCATTTACAGTTAAAATCAATGAGTTTTCAGAACACTGCACAGCATCCCGTTGTAAAATCTGCCGAATTTTAAATTCACAGAAAAATAGGACAGACTTAATGGGTAAGACTGTGTTGGTTTGTGTTTTTTAAGAATTATTACAGGTCATCTGCTCAAATCATCTGCTCAAGACTAATGCAGATATAGATATTCATACATGCATATAACTACAACTGCAATTCAGATGCACAGTCACCTTGTTCTTGAGTGTTCATGGACCAGCTTTGACTGTTCCAAGATGATGGATAGATTACATACAGTCATGTGAAAAAGTTAGGACACCCTGTTGAATTTCATGGTTTTCTGTATCAGGACATAATAAAAAATTATCTGGTCCTTGGCAGGTCTTAAAATTTGAAAAATAAATCCTCAGATCAACATCATCACATGGCATATCACACAGTGTCATTATTTATTTAACGAAAATACAGCCAAGAGGAAAAGGCCATGTGTGACAAAGTTAGGACACACTATGAGTCAATTGCCTGCAGATCCACTTTTAGTAGCAATAACTTGAAGCATTCATTTTCTGTGTGTGACTTTATCAGTCTCTCACATCGTTCTGGAGGAATTTGGACCACTCTTCTTTTCAACGTTGCTCCAGTTTATTGAGGTTGGTGGGCATTTGCTTATGCACAGCTCTCACCACAGCATTTGAGTCAGAATGAGCTCTGGACGTGGACTGGGCTGTTGCTACACCTTGATTCTTTTCTTTTCAGCCATTCTGTTGTAGATTTGCTGGTGTGCTTGGGATCATTGTCCTGTTGCATGACCCAATTTTGGCCCAACTTTAGATGTCGGACAGACGCCCTCGCATTTGAGTTCATGGCCAACTCAATGACTGTGAGGTGCCCAGGTCCTGTGGCTACAAAACAAGCCCAAAATGACCAGTCCTCCTCCAGCATGCTTGTCTTTTTTGTATGAGGTGTTTGTGCTGATATGCTCTTTAGGTTTTCACCAAACTTAGCGCTGTGCATTATGGCCAAAGATCTCTACATCGGTCTCGTCTGTTCAAAGGAAATTATCCTAGAAGACTTGTGTTTTGTTCAGATGCAACTTTGCAGACCTAAACTGTGCAGCAATGTTTTTTTTTAGATAGAAGAGGTTTTCTTCTGCCAAGCCTTCCAAACATGCCATTTTGTCCCATATTTTTCTAATGGTATTGTCATGAACTTTATCATTTAACATGTGAACTGAGGCCTGTAGAGTCTGAGGTGTAGTTCTTGGGTTGCCTGCCATTTTCTCTGAGCTTTACACGGTCTGATCTTGGGGTGAATTTTCTGGGACATCCACTCCTGGAAGGAGAGGTGTCTGTTTTAAATGTCTTCCACTTGTGAATAAACTTCAAATAGTTTGGAAATGGCCGTATTACTCTTCTCAGATTGATGGCAGCAACAATTGCTTCTCTAAGATGACTGCTGATGTCTTACCTCCTTGGCATTGTGTTAACACACACCTGAAGGCTCCAGACCAGCAAACTGCCAAAGCTTATGCTTTTATAGAGGCGCTCAGACTTGCTGATGATCAGTTAATCAAAGGTGTTTGATTAGCAGTGCTTGACTGTTATTTACCCTCTTAATTCCAATGTTAACAGTAAGGGCGGCCTAACTTTGTCACACATGGCTTTTCCATTTTGGCTTTATTTTGGTTCAGTAAAAAATGACAGGGTGTAATTTGTCATGTGCTGTTGTTCATCTGAGGTTTTATTTTCAAAATTTTAAGACCAGCCAAGGACCAGTTTTTTTTAATGATGTCCTGATACGTAAAACCATGGAATTCAATAGGGTGTCCTGACTTTTTCGCATGACTGTATAGTGACTCATACAAACAGCCACTAATAAGGCATCTATGTATACATCTATGCAGACTGCTGTAATGACTAGCATTTTTTATTCATTTTTTACCACAGCTACATTGCCTTTTCCATTGTCTTGTCATTATAAAATCCTCAGTGCACCTCAGTGCGAATATAGAGTTCGAAGGACACAGCCTCTGAATTCTAATATCTTTTGAACAGTTAGTCAGAAAATCATGGTGTCTATGGATTCCTTGGGTCGTGCTGAATCTGGGGATGTCAACTTTGCCAGGACTGGATGTACCGCCTGTCCACCCTTTTGAAAGATGTCATAAATTGCAATAACTTTTGAACCATTTGATATACTGGCACAAAAATTGGTAGGGATTATCGATCGCATGTCCTGGAGGTACCTGAGAAATTTGAATACAGTGCCACCTAGTGTTACAGAGTTAAAGGATTTGTTATTTTTTTTTACAAAAACACTTTTAAAAGTATGGTCCAAATTTTGTTTGTGTGTCAATAGATTCCTAGACTTGCTGATGCTGATTCTGATGATGTCTAATTTTTTGTTCTCTTCATTTAGTTTGTCCACCATTTTGAAATAATGAAAAACAGTCTTTTGCTACTTCTCCTACAAATTTTGTCCAATTTTGTCCAAAATTAGATCAGATGATCTTTGGACCAAGCTACACAGAAATGACTGCACAAATTTTTAATATTTGCTACTGTTCCCAAGAAATAGCTCTCCAAAGTTGACCATGCCATTGTTTGTTGACTAATGCTAGTTAGTTTAACATGCTAATTGGTTAATGTGGCTCTTCAGCTATCGGCTCTTAAGCATAATATTCATTTAGCTTAACACACTAATCTGGTCAACATCGTAAGCAATACTTTTGTGTGTTCATTCTCACAGTAAAAGCTCTCCTTAGCAGCCCGATGAAAGTGTGCTGATGCACTCTGCTAAGCCACAAGCCCTGAACTTTTCAGGTCGTGGGTCTGAATCCAGTGTGGCACATAAAGTAGTTAGTCAGAATATCATGGTGTCTATGGATTTTTGAAAAACGTCAAATTGCTATTTTGAAACTATTTATAAAACATTTTGAAAATCTGGAAGCTGAGGATACTAAAAATCTAAATATTGAGAAAATCACAAATTCCAAATGAAGCACTTAGCAATGCATGTTACTAATAAAAAGGTAAGCTTTGATATATTTATGGCAGGAAATGTACAAAATATATTTATGGAACATGATTTTTACTTAATATCCTAATGATTTTTGGCATAAAAGAAAAATTGATAATTTTGACCTATACAATGTATTTTTGACTATTGCTGTAAATAAAGCAATGCTACTTAAAGGGGTCGTTGGATGCTAAGTTCAGTTTTACATGTTGTTTGAACATTAATGTGTGTTGGCAGTGTATGTACAAATCTACCCTATAATGATAAAAATCCATGCAGTGGTTTTAATTAATCTGTAAAAATTCCCTTTTTCAAATCGAGCAATTTTTAGATGCCTGTCGTTGTTGCATCACACCCACAGAGGCCGCTCCCACGATAGTTGATTGACATGAGCATCTTACCTCAGATCAGCTGTAACAGTCCGCCCTCTTTGTTTCGATGCCGGTGCAGGGATGTAAGTTAGACAAGAATATCTCAGATTGAGCGATTGAGGTGTTGTGTTGCTGGATGTAATAATGAACATAGTGGTCGTCATTTACTCCCGACATCTGAGCTGCTGAAGATGCAGTGGATTATGTTTGTTTGTGAAGGGAATGCGCCTCCCGATCTACATATATCCGTCTATGTTTGCGTGAATCATTCATGATCCAGAGTATAAGGGTTTTTTTATGAATCTTTGCAATCGCCTTTCCTAATAATGTGCTAGTTAGCAATTTTAGCAGCTAAACACAGCTAAAGTAAACAGGCTTGTCACTCCACAGAGAGAAGAGAGGGGCGGGGCGAGCAGAGCTCATTTGCATTTAAAGCAGCCTCGACCAGAATGGGATGATTTTTGCAGAGCTGATTTTGGCAAGGTAAAAAGGGTGTTGTTTTACACAACCATTGAGAATCTTTAACCAAAGTATATTATAGACTTTTCATTAAGACCCTAAAGAATCATATCAACTTGTGGAAAATGGGCATCCGATGACCCCTTTAAAAATGGTTTTGTGGTCCAGGGTCACATACTGGCACAAAAATTGCTAGGGTTTATCGATGGCATGTCCTGGAGGTACCTGAGAAATTTGAATACAGCGTCACCTAGTGTTACAGAAATATAAGGAAATAAATTTAGTTTTCTCTGTGTCAGTAGATTCCTTGACTTATGCCGATTCTGATGATGTCTCATTTTTCATTTTCCTTCATTTTATTTGTCCTCCAATTTTAAGTAAATAAAAAACTACTTTTTTACTACTTCTACAAATTTTGTCCAGTTTTGTCCAAAACGTGATCTTTGGACTAAGCCGCACAGAAATGACTACACAGATTTTTGATATTTGCTTCCATTCCCAAAAAATAGCTCTCCGAAGTTGACCGCACCTTTGTTTGTTAACTTATGTTAGTTAGTTTAACATGCTAATTAGTTAATATGCTAACTGGTTGCCATTCTTTATGCTCTTAAGCATATTATACATTAACATTATGTTAGCTTAGGACGCTAATCTGGTCAACATGGAAAGCAATACTTTTGTGTGCTCATTCTCACAAAAGTATGAAAGCACTTCTCAGAAAGTGTGCTGACGCACTCTGCTAAGCCACAAGCCTTGAACCTTTCAGGTCATGGGTTTGAATCCAGTGTGGCACATCATGTGGTGTATTTATATTCAAAATTTTTAGAGAGTTCTGTGCTTTTGCAATGCACATTGTAGAGCTTTTAGACTGTTCAGTGTGATGTGCTTTGATGAGTTTGCTGTGATTTGCAGTTGCAGTGGTTGCTGTGCTTGCTGCACCCTCTGTGCCCCTTATTGATGCTAGCAGCTATATTTATTAAAAGGACTGATTACTAGCGACGTGAGGAGATCTCGTGGCACAAGATCTCGCAAGATCCGATGTGTCTGGTGAGGATATCTTCGCAAAACATTTTGCAGTGTTTATGTTAGAGCTGCATGATTAATCATTAAAAGATCACAATCTGTATTCAAACACCTACACAATCTTATTTAAGTTATTTTGTTTAGATTTCTAATTTTTTTTCTTCAGAATCGTGAGAGAATCATGATCTCCAATTTATTTAAAAAAAACATGATTTTCAGTTTATCCAGAATCATGCAGCTTTAGTTTACATAGTTTAATTTCATAAAGCACCTATATTTTTTGCATTTTGTGTTTTTCAGTTGAATAAAATATTGTTTTTCCCAATATATTTCAGCATTGAGGATTTCCTTTAAAAAGTTTAAAAATCTCATCTCATCTTGTTCTCGTGAACCCAGTCTCGTGTCTTGTCTCGTCTCGTGGGATAAGTGTCTTGTCACACCCCTACTGATTACTCCAATTTTTATTTAACACATCCTTTGTTTTGTGTGGATATATTGTACATTCATTCCCCACTTTCTCCCATTCATGAGTGCACTGTCTTTGCGTATCTATCTAAAGTCTCAGTCCGCATCAAGATGACTAACAATGAACAATAGGCTACTTTTATAATTTTTTTAATCTGTTAATTTATATAAACACTAATATGTATTACTAATGTATTATCAGTCAAGATAAATTAAATAAAGGAACAATCGTATAGGTTTAAAATACTTTAAAAAGTTCATGTCATGAACCTGTAATAATTTCAGAAGTGAATGCATTTACGAGTTTTTTTTTTTTTTTTTCTAAAAATCGTAGTTTGGAGCTTTCTAATTAAATATGGAGCAATTCAGCGTTTGGTCTCACGTCAGGTTTAACATAAAAGCCATCTGATATCATGGACATGCAATCTGCTCCATATACTGTAGACCATATTTAATGAGATTACTGGACCATATATAATTGGATTTAATTGGAATACTGGTGAAAAGCAATTACATTTCTGTCTATTCCTCATACTGACTACATATGGTGTTTTTTATTTCCTTCCTGTTTCTTATAGTCCATTTCAGAGCCTCATGCATGGTCATTATAAATGATATGATTATAAATTATTGTCAAGCTGCTGCCAGTTTTTGTTGTTTCTAAATAACAGAATGTTTTACTCAGATTAATGGTGCATGATGCTGCCGGAGTCTGGCACTGCTCAACGTGACAGAGCTTGCGTTACTGGCTTGATGCTTGTTAAGTGCTGGCAGGTGCTCTATTATACTGCAGGCCACTTGACTTGCCGGTAATGAGCCAGGCGGGCTTATTACTCTGACATGTCTAAATACCACACACATTCTTCCCCTACCTTTCCCCACACAACAGCATCATTTGTGCTCAGAGTCAAACCATTCATCATCTGTCTGAATAAGTACACACAGAAACGTGGCAGCTGGTAGATTGACCTTAACACAATTGTTAAAATTCAAAGGGAGCAAGTTTCTATTGAAACCCTTAAACAATTTTCATGTGATGATTTAGGAAACACTAGCAGCTGTCATCAACCTCCCATATAGTAAGACATACTGATACAGCATCAAATGCATATGATTATTTATTCTCATAACCTATAATACAATCATATAAACTTGTAGGCACACATGATGTCTATACAGGCATTTCATCAAAACAGTATTATATATCAGAACTCCTACTGTATAACAGAAACCCACTGTAAGCTTTGGGACTAAGCAATTCCTGCATCCATAATAGCTACATATCGCCATCAATTCTCATTAGCAACATTTGCACAGATTCAAGTTAAATATTGAATTAAAGGTCTCCGGTACTATAGCTAATAAACAGCTGTTTACATCACTCTACCCAGACAAGTGAGTTTCAATACAGTATAGAACTTGATTAATAGCTCACTTTACAAGACCTGTCATGCTAAAAATATATAATTACAAAATATATAACTCTCAAAAGCACTTGCTGATATTTCACTAAATATGTGTAAACATGTAGGGCTACAGCAGTTGATAGATCATGTCAGTTCACTCGAAAAAACACTACCGCCAATTATTATAGTCATTTCGTCAGCAATTAATATTATTGTGTACAATATTCAGACATAAAACAGCCACAACACAAAAAAAGATTTTCTTTTTTTGTCTTGTTTTCTATTACAAATATCTAAACACTCTTGAATTAAGATATATTTACTTGAGAAGACATGAGTTTTGTCAACTGGGAAAGGAAAACCTTATTTCAAAGGAAAAACAAGATGTTTGAACAACGTTTAGTACTAGTATATTTGTACTAGGAAACAAGACAAAGGTACTAAGAAAATAATTTTTTGCAGTGCAATTTTCATTTAAGCTTTACAATTAAAAGTTTACATGGTCTGATCTTCCATTTGATACTACAATATCCCTTGATACAAATACTGTACTAGGAAAATAGTGAACTCCCTTTTCAAAAAGCACATTTATAAACTCATCAATAGAAAAACAGCCTACAAAGAAAACTATAAGCTTAAATACAATCCAATCTAAGGCATATGGAAGTGAAATAAAAACTACAGCAGCCTGACTTAACACCTTGATAATAAATTGCACAGCTAACACAGAAACAACCATTTAGCTTATTTTAGTTGACTACTACCTTTACTACTGGCTGCATGCCTTGACATGTTTCCATTCAGCCGATATATGCGATCATGAACTGCCATACGTGATGTATTTGTTATGCAGTACATTAATATACTGTAGCCCGAGCTTGTGGAGTAAGGTCTGCTGTTCTCCACACAACAGCTATAAAGCTAATGTGCAGGACGGATATTACTGTTTTGAAATGTCATTTGTAATTGTTAGTCTATATTATTGATAAAAAAGGGTATTAGTACTGCCACTGGGATCATGCACATCAGACTCTGTTTACATGGCATTTTTTGTAGTCTAGTAAAACGGAGACTGCACTCTTAAAAATAAAGGTGCTTAAAAGGTTCTTCACAGCAATGCCACAGAAGAACCATTCAGTCTTTAAAAAACCATCTCTTTCTTACCTTTTTATAATCGGAAGAACCTTTTTTCACCACAAAGAACCTTTTGAGAAACAGAAAGGTTTTTCAGATGTTAAAGGTTCTTTATGGAACTATTTAGACAAAAAAGGTTCTTCTACACTGCAAAAAATGCTTTTCTTACTTAGATTTTTTGTCTTCTTTCTAGCCAAAATATCTAAAAATTCTAAAATCAAGAACGATTTTCTAGACAAGTGAAAATTGTTTTCAGAAAAACAAGTCAAAATTAAATGAGTTTTTGCTTGAAACAAGATTATTTTGCTTGTTCTAAGCAAAAACTGACTTAAATTTGATGTCTTTTTTCTGAAAACAAGACAATAATTTTTGCTTGTTTTGAAAATTCTTCTTGATTTAAGAATTTTTAGATATTTTGGCTGGAAACAAGACAAAAAATGTAAGTAAGAAAAGCATTTTTTACAGTGTATGGCATCGTGAAGCACCTTTATTTTTAAGAGTGTAGAAAATGTTGGTTGCTGAAATCTGGTGCAAGCCTGCAGCGGCATCACAAGCTACAGAAGTTATGCAATTAAAATGAGAACTTTATGAACATTGGTTTTCTATGCATTTCCCCAGGAAGTTGTGTCAGAGAACAATAATTCCTTAATTAATAACCCTACAGTATATGGAAAAGAGCAGCCAACATATTTTTCAAAAATGTTAGTTTTGTGTTCCGCAGAGTAAAGAAAGGTTTACCACAGTCTCGCTGAATCCTTGTTCCTGGAAATGTACTACATTCTTGTTTTCAGGTGTAAACAGTGTTAACCAGAGCTTCAGTGTCATGAAAATAAAACCACATTGGTTTTTCACATGACCACACATTTGCCTTTAAGCTTCTCGGCTCGTTTTTGCTGCTTGCTCTTCTTGCCGTCGATCTGAAGGCTGACAGTCCTGCGCTTCTCCAAATTGAGCAGCTCTTGAAACAGCTCCTTAACGTTGTGATTCGTCTTAGCTGACGTCTCCATGAAGGCACATTTCCACCTCCTGGCCGTGGCCTCTCCGTCACTGGTCTCCACTTCACGACCGTTCACCTCATCATTCTTGTTTCCCACTAGCATGATTGGGATGTTCTCTATATCCCCTTTAATCAGGCAGATCTGCTCGAAGATGGGTTTGAGCTCCTCCAGAGACTGTTTGCTGGCGATGGAGTACACTAAGATGAAGGCGTGGCCTTTGGTGATGGACAGACGCTGCATGGCGGGAAACTGGTGACTGCCCGTGGTGTCTGTGATCTGTAGCGTGCAGATGCTCTTGTCGCAGCTGATCACCTGCCTGTAGGTGTCCTCGATAGTAGGGATGTAGCTCTCGCGAAAGGTTCCCTTCACGAAGCGCAAGACCAAGGAGCTTTTGCCCACTCCACCGGCTCCAAACACAACCACCCGGTAATCGTTGCTTTGTTCAGGCATGGTTCGCTCAAAAAGACCTGGATGGGGGCAAACTGAAAGGAATGATTATAAAATACAAATACGCTCAGACAAAAGGTAAAAAAGCCATCACTGGGGCGGTAGTACCTTTTTAAAAGCTGCTAATATGCACACTACAGGTACAAATATGTATCTAAATGCAGCTTTTAACGGTGCAAAGGTGTACTTTTTGAAAAGGAACCATGCATGTGACAGCATTGTTTTTTTTCTGAGAGCGCACCAAAAGTTTGGCAATTTAAAACCGCATTTGCATCACGCCTAAAGATAAAATCAGCCATATCAATCATATTAATGTATTTTGTATTGCATAACATGAATTCATGCCTAACACAAATGTGTATTCAGTATAGGGAATTTTCTACAAACATTGCTTTGGATAGATACATATTAAGTA
The DNA here is from genome assembly GCF_022985175.1 of Labeo rohita. Taxonomy (NCBI): domain Eukaryota; kingdom Metazoa; phylum Chordata; class Actinopteri; order Cypriniformes; family Cyprinidae; genus Labeo; species Labeo rohita. The sequence continues at coordinate 23,355,181 of NC_066878.1, forward strand.
TAAAATTCATGTAAGACTTTTAAAAAATGAATGCAATTCAAATCAAACCAGCCTCAGCTTTTATATGAAATGTTTTACATATAACCAGAGTCAGTAGAGACTGTTGGCCAATGAGACCTCTGCCAGTCTGGCATGTACGTTTTCCTGATTAGTACGTTTCCCTTATTCCCTCAATACAGGAGCAACATCTCAGTGAGCACATGGATGCAAGCTAAAACGGCTAGTAGAAATATTTTTGAATACGTTACGTATTTTATTTGCCAGTAAACTGATGCAGTGCTGGATGGTGCAGGCAGGATGCGCAGAAAATACAGGCAAGATAAAGGACAAAGAGAAACCAGCCGTGAACTGTGAGTACCACCTATGCTACACCTTTAAGATTATTTGATACATAATAAATTATACATAATCAACACGGTGTGTTTTAAATAATAAATACTGTATAAAAACAAAAGACTGATCAAATTTAAGTCGCGGGTTTTGAATGGATGCGATTCAAAACTCACCTAAATTTTGATGTATAAAGACGTGATTTTAAATTCCGCCTGTCATGTCGCGGTGGACGATGGAAATGATGGGATATCGGCTGTTTTTTTTTTTCTGGAGGTTTGCGATTCCTCTAAAGATCCATCTGAGGCATGACTGTGATATTTAAAGGGGGAGCGCTGTTTCCTGTATGCGCTGCTGACTCTCTCCCATTCTCTCCCCGTGACGTCATGAGGGATTTCAGTGTTTCTCCGTCTGTTCTCCCCTGATGCTGCAAAGCACATGCAGCCGTATGAACAGCGCTCGTTAATATGGTGTGTATTTATCAGACATTCTGTTTTTATGGTGCTTGCATAACACACAGACCTCGTGCATACTTTCTTTTGCATATTATTCTGCTTTAGCCAAATCTGTCAAATCATCTTTAGGCTATTTATATAGCCCTTTATACAATACAGATTGTTTCAAAGCGGCTATACAGGGATGAACGGTAAAATGACGATGTTAGGCTTTAGTTAAGTTAAGGAAGTTAAATATACTTAATGTTTAGCCATTCAAAATATAAACAGGCAGCAATGGCGTTGTTATATTTGCATACTAAACTGTGATTGACTTTATCTTTAATGCATAGGCCTATATTTAACCATTTATAAGCTTTACAAAACCTGATAAATGTTGCCTTCTCTGAAGAAAAAAAAAGGTAACACTTATAGGGAACAATTCTCACTATTAACTAGTTACTTATTAGCATGCATATTATTAACATATTGGCTGTTTATTAGCACTTATAAAGCACCTATTTTGCATGACCGTAAACTACATCTCTAATCCCACCCAATACCTGGGCAAGACCTACCTTAGTATTAACAGCAAGAATTGGACCTTAAAATAAAGTGTGACCAAAAAAGGTAAAATCCCCATGGGATAAATGTAAGTTTTGTAATGTAATGTGAATTTCCATACCATATGACTATTGTTTGATACAAAAGAGATTCAAACTGTAAACATATGTAAACTGTAAGCAAACCTTACGTTCATACTTACAACAACAACGCAACACACTTTTTGTAATACTAGCCAGAAAAATGGCATAAAACATGTACTATTTTTACATATATGGTAACATATTTCTAACACTTTTTTGTAATGCTGTTACCAAATCAGACCAGAAAATAACATAAAAACATATTTTTATGTGTACATAAACATATGTTACTATCTAAAGGAGAGATAAAAACTGCATCCCAAATGACGCACTATACACTATGTACTTATGCACTATGCACTCAACCATGTAGTGTTTGAATTATATAACGTTATTTGTGAGCCTGGACCACAAAAACAGTCATAAGGGTCAATTTTGTGAAATTGAGATTTATACATTATCTGAAAGCTGCAATAAATAAGCTTTCCATTGATGTATGGTTTGTTAGCACAGAACAATATTTGGCTGAGATGCAACTGATTGAAAATCTGGAATCTGAGGGTGCAAAAAAATCTAAATATTGAGAAAATCGTCTTTAAATGTGTCCATATGAAGTTCTTAGCAATGCATATTGCTCACTACTCACTACGTAATTAAAGCTGCAACAGTTCAGTGCAAGTGTTCAACATTACGCATTTTGTTTTTTTGGTTATTTAAGTGCATCATCGGGGTATTTAAAGTGTAAACATCCCAAAGTGTAATTTCACCGGATTTGAAACTCCTGATTTATAGGCTTGTCAGAAAAAAAAAAACATTATAAAATTGATTGGTATGCCTCTTTAGGCTTAAATTATTATGGAATACACTGATTACTTTTCTGAAATAATGCAGCCTCAACGACATGTGTGGCCAACAAATGCAACCTCCAGAGTGTTTGGAATGAAACACAGATGTTGATAGCACCATCTATGGAAATGGTTTAACTGAAGCCTCCTGCTTGATCTGTAGGATTGGAGAGTATGTGCTGTAAACTCTTAGGTTTCACAATAGTTTCAAAAGTTTGCAATGAAATCCCTTCTTTTAACAAGGTCATAGCATCTGTAGCAAAAGGCAAATCATCTGAAGTTTTGGAGGTAGAAATATCCTCCCTTGTATAAAAATGGACTATACGGAGTTGCACTACAGTTTTTTACTCTTTTACCTTCTGAAATAGATTGTGCCTGATGTAGGACTTGCATACTCTAAACAAGCACTTAAGAACGTAAAAATTCAGGATGCTCACACTCAAAATCCTCAGTTGCACTGTTTGTTTAGATGACAGGTTCACAAGGACAGTCTCTAGCATGCCTCACATAAGCATTTATCATCAATTTATCTGGATGATTATCTGCCTTTTGGTCACTCACAGGAACATTGTGCCAGTGCCTCACCTTAGTATTTGAAATCCCCATGGGATAAATGTATCTCATGTGTTTTCATTTCATCTCTTGAGTTATGCAGGGATGGCTTGGTGTTGTTTAGGACCTTCTTCCATCTTATGGGCATGACGTTCTCGTCATTGACATTGGTTCCACTGGATTTGGTCAGGATGAGAGATTTTCAGCAGTGAGTGTGTAAACAATTGATCCTGTCATGAGACCTGTCCATGGTACTGAAGTCCTCTACTCAGCACAGTTTGAACTGGACAGCATTAATATTGGGGGGTTCTTAAGGTTGGTTATATTCTTTACTTCAGTTTCAGCCAAGCGAGTGGGTGAGTAACATGCTTTTGCCAGCATATCTGAGTTTTAACACAGACTATAATAAGGGTTTGCTACTGCGTTCCTTCTGAAGGTCAGTAATATCTGCTGGAGAAATTTGTGCGATGGCATGCTGGCTTTCTGCACACTCTTATCAGATTAAAGGAATGATTCACCCAAAATGAGATTTTTGCTGAAAATGAACTTCAGGTCATCCAAGATGTAGATGATTTTGTTTCTTCACTGGAAGAAATTTGGAGAAATTCTGCATCTAAAGAGCTGATAAAAAACATCACAATAATCTACAAGCAATCCACACCACCCCAGTCCATCAATGATGTGCATATTTGTAATAGACAAATCTATCATTAATGTGTTAACTTGTTGCTTCTCACCAAAAGTCCACACTAACATATCCTCCAGTGAAAAAGTCCATCTTCCTGTTGTCTCTCACATCAAAATCCACCCACATATTTTTTAGAGCTGTTTTGGCTTGAAAATGGTGTTTGATCTGTGCAGATTTCTCTCCTGATTCAGACCAGATGACTTTTTCACGAGAGGAAACAATATTATGGATTATGGACTTAACTAAAAGCAATGGTTTGAAGTTCAAAACGTCTTAATGACTGATTTTAAAGGGGTCATCGGATGCCCATTTTCCACAAGTTGATATGATTCTTTAGGGTTTGCTGAAAAGACTATAACATAGGTCTTCATCTCTGCTCCTGGGGACCCACTTTCCTGCAGAGTTTTGCTCCAACCCTAATTAAACACACCTGAACCAGCTAATCAAGGGCTGTACCCGAAATCATCCCTATACCCTCATTCACTATTCCCTGCATTAGTCCACTGAAGGAGTGAATAAAAACGAGTGAGTGAATTCAGACACTGAGTGAACCAGCCTTTGCCACCTTTGCATAGTTTGTGCTTGCTGTTTAATAATCATTTTAAACTGGCAAATGGGCAGCTCCAGTAGTAAGATTAAATGATTAATATTGAACTCTGTCATGGAAATTATATATAAACTCTAGTTAAACAATTTTATGATCAATTTACAATGAGTTTATATCTGTGTTTTATGCTGTATTACACTGTGGATGAGCGTGTTGTAAAATTAATGAATGGATGATTCAGCTGTGGGCGCCATCTTCTGGCGAGACGCGGGTATTCATTCAGCGTGCAACTCTCACAGTGCATTCAAGGTATTCTTTAGTCGTTGAGTGTACATTGGTTGTACACTCTCTTTTTTGCAGTGCATTGTGGGATTGAATGAGTGCACTTGAGAACATCCACTATGCAGAAAACCATCACAAATGGCTGAGCCCTCAAATAGTGCCTTATGTAAGGGTATTAGGGGCGATTTCAGATACAACCAAGATCTTCGGGATTATTTGAAAAGTCACAGGCCAGGTGTAGTGAAGCAGGCTGGCAAGAAACTTTGCAGGACAGTGGGTCCCCAAGAGCAGGGTTGAAGGCCTATAGTATGGTCTATGAATTTTGGTTAAAAATTCTCAGTGGTAGTGTAGAACAACACCCGTTTTACCTTGTCAAAAACAGCGACCCCTTTTAGGTGCATGTCCCTTTAAATGCTAATGAGCTCTGCTCACCCCACCCCTCTCTTCCTTGGGGTGACGGGCCATTCTCTGAGAGACTAAACTTTAGCCGCATTTAGCCACAAGTTGCACATAGAAAAGACAATTTAGAAATCTTGTATTAGGAAAGATTAATAAAAAATCCTTATACTCACTTCTTCTGTAATTGAAGCTGATGTCGAGAGTAAATGATGCCTGCTATGTACATTCTTGTCTACTCCTGCTATGGCGACGAAACAATGGCGGACAGTTTACAGCTCACTCAGGGCAGGTCTAATGTAAAACACCAGTGTCAGTCAACAACTGTGGGAGGGGCCTGTGTGACATCACTCTGCCAAGAATCGGAGAATGGCTTGATTTGAAAAAGGGGATATGATTTTACCACTGGGTGGATTTTTATCATAAAAGGGTGGTTGTGTACACACACTGCCAACACACGTTTACATTCCAACAACATGTAAAAGATGATTCCTTTAACAGTAATGCAGCTTTTCCATTCTCATAATGTTAATTGATGAACTGGAGTGTTGTGGATCACTTGTGAATTGTTGTAATGTTTTAATTAGTTTGGACTCTCATTCTGACGGTACCCATTCACTGCAGAGGATCCATTGGTGAACAAGTGATGTAATGCTACATTTCTGATCTGATGAAGCAACAAACACATCCATGACCCAATAGACAGTGTGCTAACTTTCAATCTAGCTCTGAAAGACTGATGGACAAGTGCTTCAGACCTACCACAGGGGTTATCAATGTAAATCTGAGTTTCCATGACAAATCCAACAGTACGCAGGGCATGACGTCCATGGAAAACCCTTGCAAAACTGCAAGATTAAACCTTCTCTAAGAACATATAAACAGGCATAATCTAATGAAATATAATACATATTACTTTTTAAAGCATGATATTTTGAAAATACATTTTAAATTTAACCTTCCCAACCCTGTGGCTATGACCAGGACCAAATTTCATGCTTTCTTAAAGGAGAAGTCCACTTCCAGAACAACAATTTACAGATAATGTACTCACCCCCTTGTCATCCAAGATGTTTATGTCTTTCTTTCTTTAGTCGTAAAGAAATTATGGTTTTTGAGGAAAACATTTCAGGATTTTTCTCCATATAATGGACTTCATTGTTGCCCCGATTTTGAACTTCCAAAATGCAGTTTAAATGCAGCTTCAAAGGCTCTAAACGATCCCAGCCGAGGAAGAAGGGTCTTATCTAGTGAAAGGATCGGTCATAAAAATGTGTATACTTTAAGCACAAAAACTTGTGTAGCACAGGCTCTGGGATGCGCGTCTACAATGGTACTAATTAGTGAAGGGCCGTTAATGATAATTTATTCATTTTGAACAAATCTTTAATGTTACTTGGGAAGAACAAATCGTCTCTGGGAGTGATTCATTCAGTCATGCATGTGCACAGATAAGAGGTGAGGTGAGCTAATCATAGACTAAAGACCCAGGTAAACAATGAATGAATCTTTTCTGTTTCTTACAGCATTATAGTTTTGTCTTGTTTGTAGTGTGAGCAACGTTTGTGTAAGCAGTAGATGTGTTAGGGAGGTAACACGTAACATTTTAATTATATTTAGCTAAAATGAACAAAATGACTCAAAAAAAGATTTATTAATTTTGCTGAATGACACTCAAAGGTCTGAGTCGGTAAAATGATCTGAACTTCCCATCACTACTACGAATCACGTGTAAGTTCATCGTCTGTGTACTGAGTACACTCAATCTTATTTTCTTTAAAAAATAAGATTAAAAAAATAAGATTAAGATTTTCTTTAAAAAATAAGTGTTTGACTTACTTGTACTTTCTTAGCCTTTGCTTGTTCGCTTTGTAAACAGTGGGTCTGTAGTTCCGTGTGACCTTTTTTTTGACCTGATTCAATAGTATGTAGCGTCTATGAAGTCCATTATATGGAGAAAAATGCTGAAATGTTTTCTTCAGAAACCATAATTTCTTTACGACTGAAGACAGAAAGACATGAACATCTTGAATGACATGGGGGTGAGTACATTATTTGTGAATTGTTGTTCTGGAAGTGAAGTTCTCCTTTAAGCAAATTCTTAACCAGATTTTTAAAAAAGTTTGATAAGATGTTTTTAAAATCAAAAGACCTTAGTTTCATATTGCATAATATTTTAAATATTACATAAATATAATACACATTTCAAACAAAAAAATATTAACAGAATCAAGTTTACTACAGGACTACAGTACTTGTGGGTTTGATAAAAATCAACTTTGATCGGTTTAGGAAAATAAACGGCTGCTAACCACAGCGTCTATTGGTACAACAGATGTGGTTGCTGTGAACGAGTTTCAGTTGATCTCAAGCGTTGTGCTTCCCCCTGCTGACAACCAGAAGAAATTTCACAAACTGACTCGTGACGTTTTGTCTGGTGACTTAAAACTCAATGCGTTCTTTATTCAGCATATTAGAGATGATTTCTGAAGGATCATGTGACACGGTGACACTGAAGACTGGACTAATGATACTGAAAATTCAGCTTTGATCACAGGAATAAAGTACATTTTAAAATGTATTCAACTAGAAGATAAATTGTAATAATATTTTACATTATTTCAGTTTTTACTGTTATTTTGATCAAATAAATGCAGACTGGGTGAGCATAAGAGACTTGATTAAAGACATTTAAAATCAATGTTTTCAAACCTTTGACAAGTAATGTACTTTCAAATCAAGTGCATGCCCAGAATCTTCCAGGAAAGAAAGAAAGAACTACAAAAAGACAAAAGAAAGAGAACAAATCGCTGCCACCATTTGCTAGGTCTCCACATAGCAATTATGAAGTGTAAAACACGGTCCAACTTTCAGAGTTTAAATGTCACTTTGTTGCGAAATTCTCAGATGATTGTTTGTAGCACAACTGTGCATTTTTCTCTGTTGCTAGGATGAAAAAGAAACTTTTTTGTGTGTTGACATTTGTAGCGTTAGATACATTATTTTAACATTTATTGTATTTATTATAATTATCACACTTATAAAAAAAACATGTAATTTTATACAATCACAGACTGATGTTCAGATATACTGCAGAACATCACGAATAAAAGTAAACAAGTCAATTTTTACACTAGCTATCACAGCTGGGTTCAGCTCAATGAACTGCAAAACACATCTGCTTTTACTGCAAATAAACAGATTATAAACTTTGCATATTAAACATGTTATTTACAGTTTGATTCATGCATCATTTTACAGGTTTTTACTATTTATGCAAAAGTTGTGGCTTGCATGCTTCAGTTATTGATTCAAGTTTTTTGTTTTATTGTTAAGCAAAGCATTGTTTATTTGTTACCGTAATTAGGCATTATCTCAATAAATGTGTACTAATTAGAAGGATTATATAGTCTGAATGTACTGATTAATACAAATCAGCTTGATTTATTTCGAAAAAAAAAAAAAAAAAATTCCCCAGTATATTTTAAATAAACAGTATGACGATGTTTGTCTAATGCAACCTTTACATAAGTAAATGAACAATTTAGCAAAAAATAAAAAATGAGCTCATGGAAAACATTTTATGTCATGGATTACTCCTTGGGCAACTCCTTGGACTAAATATGTGCTATTATGTGTTTTCGTTCTCAGATAGAAGAGGAAGTCAAAGACAGGACAAAAAATTGTGAAGGAAGTAGGCAGAAGTTTCTCAAAATGAGGAAGTCTGCATATAGTTCCATTTACTTACTGAAGTTTGTGTCAGTTCAATAACAGCAACACAAAGGTGAAAAACTATTCAGTACATCAGTATTCGCTCAAACTTTCAGTTTACACTTAGCGCTTGCGTTCCTGAATTGGCAGCTTCTCTTGAACTATCCACTGAGTTTTTGGTCATACCACATCCTGTTGAGTTCGACAGCTATTTGAACATGGTATATAGTCACTGTCCAAAGTGAGGGGAGTCGAACACTTTGTGAGGTAAGATTATGTCTATTTCTCTACATGTAGTACATGTTTCATGTGTATGTAAGATTATGTGCTCAAGTGCGATTATTAAACTAGATGAATTCTTCCGGCGGAGTGAATTAAGCGTGAATTAAACCAATTAAGTCAATGATGTGAAGAAAAAGAATCGAAATCCTTTTTAACTACAATTTTACTTTATATCATATGCTATGTTATGTTCTCCAGTTATAACGAGCATCATACGGTATACAAAATATTCAATATTCAAATTGTTAATCTTAATATATTGATATGGAATCATGAAAATAAAAGGAAAAAGTTCTAGTGAAACTGTTTAAATTATCTGAATAATATGTCACTTTGTTGTGGCATTACCTCATCTGTCATTATTAAGTTACTTTGAAGTAAAAAAGCAAAAAGCAAAGCTGTTCAAGAATATCAGATGTTTCTCTGCCTTATTGTGAACTTATATTTCTTTTAAAGAAGGCCAAAATTAGTTTTTTAATCATTGATTAAATTACAAAATGTATTTAATGTATGTGTTTAAAGTTTAACTAAAGGTTACATATAAAAATCCTAAATGTTTAGATAAATGTTTAGATGAATTGTTTCACATGTTGGCAAACATATATAAAATAATTCTCAAAATATATACACAGTGATGTCCAAATGTATTTGGTATTCGAATTATAATTTAAAAAATGAAATAACCTGAAAGTTATAGCATTTTGAAACTTTTACAACAGTGATGTTATGACAAACATCATAAATTCTAAAATTCTTGTGATTTTTCATCATTTCACTTACATTGTTAACATTTTTATTGTGTTTTAATATCATTTATAATGAAAGCATATTAATATAATTTATTAATAAATTAATATTAATACAATTTATTAATAAATTAATATAATTTATGTAACCATTATAATTTAGAAGCTTTTCCCACTATTTGTCTTACGCTTTTAAATATATATATACATTACAGTCTATAGTTTGTTGATTATTATTATTAGTGTTTAACACAAAGCAAAAGATGAAAAATAAAATATCTTAAAATATCTTTATAGCAACCTATTTATATATCTACATTCTACTGTAGGGCACAGTATTATTATGTCACCATTTTGGATTAATAAATCACCTTAATTATAATAGTTTACAAAATGCCATAGATCTGGTAGTAAAACTAGATTCACTAGTGGTAAATCTAATTAAGTTAAATCCCCAAATTACATATTTAAAACTTCTGACCAGTGACACACATCTCTGTAGCAACACATGTTCATTAAAGTCATTGTGCTTTTGCTGCTTTGCTGCATTTGCACCACATTTTCCATTGCAAACATTGCATTTTGTAGTTAGGTTACAATAACACTGACCTTTTCTTGCGTAGCCAATCTGGCTTCTTCTTTATGGAATCTTTTGCGGTTGAATTTGATGAATCTTCTCAGACTCGCTTCTCTTTCATGCACAAACACGAGGCCCTGAGGTTTTGTATTAGCGTTTGTGTTTGAGGTTGCTTTTTAGCGAGTAAAAAGGCTAGATGATGTATTTTCTGTTTGCTTCATTTGGCATTTTGAATACTTCAGTCACATCATTTCTCATTAATGGAAGTAATAGGATAATTCATGTATTTTTGAAAGAAGCAGAATGAAAATAAATCCTAATGTAATATTGATATATTTAATCAGACTGTAGCCTGGCTTTCGCTGACCACTAGATAGCAGGTAAACAAAGATCAAAACAATCATATCAAGATAAATCAACTGGGGTTAAATTTCAGAAATGAATGGTTAGTTATGAGCTTGCATGTGAGTGTTTATCATTTGTTGCACAGCATTTGTCTCTTTGCCACATTAAGCAATTTCTTCATGCATGAAATAGCTCATTTCCATGTACAGTGTGCAGCTGTGTGACCTTGATTCGTGTCCTTGTCTTTAGCGGATTTATCTGGTTGGTGTGTAGTCATCTTCAAGTGCCATAAACACCTCATGGGAGTGGGCTTAAGTTGTAGTAGAAGGCTGAATGTTATTGCAAAAGACTTGACCGCTTCCTCTTTCTGCGTGAACTAGTTTCTCAGTGGCGCATGTCTTTTGTCTTTTAACTTCTTAGCCAAGTTAGAGTTTTAAATATACATACACATGCATGTGTTCGTGGAATTTACTTTGTAAGAACATATATGCTGTTTCTCATTACCTTTAAAAGCCTAAATGCTCTAACTATATTTTGTATACGTATACAATGTGGCTACATATAATTATAAAAACGTTTTAAAAATTGAAAAATTTTTCACCTAGTAGTGAAGGTAAAACTGCAAAAAAAATTGTAGAAAATGGGGAAAACTGTAATAACAAAGAATGGGTAATTACACCGTGAAACGATTTTTTTGCTTCTTTCTGGTTTGACATATTGAATACAAAAATCACATTACTTTTTGTGTATCATTAATGGTGTTCTTTAAAACTTATAAAATATATGTTGACAACTTACAGAAAAATGACATGGTAAATGCATTCCGTGAACCAAAAACGACCGTTTAACATAAACAGTTACCAAAAGTGAGTCGTTCGAAACGTCAGAAGCGTACGCCTGATGATTTTTGTCCTACAATGTTCTGGAATGTTCCAGAAACATTAGAGAATATTCTAGAATGTTCAATCTTTTAACTGGATATTTTAGAATGTTCCCGTCTTTGCAAAAACTGTACTAAACCGATGTTTAAAAATTAATGATAGAATTCAAAAACTGACCTGACCTAAATATTTTCCAGAACATTGATGATGTGTCAAAATAAATAGTACAATAATAATTATCACCACAGAATTATGTGATAATAAGAATCATACAAATTTTGTTATGTCACATTGTGTTATTTGACTGGCAGTGTAAATAAAAAACAAAGCAGAAAAAAGTCTCTGTTTAATATAAGAGACGAAAGACATGCATCTATTAAAAATGAGAAGAAACAGACAGGCCGATTAAAATGAAATGCTAAAGATTGTGTTATAGATAACACATGACATTAGTGACAGGTGTGAGAGATTGTGAGTGAACAGAACGCAAAACCAACAAAAGCGGTAAACACAAAAAGAGAGATTCTTGCATTTTGGTGCAATTTTTAATTCGTTTGAAAGTATATTTAGCATGTAAGCATATCAGACTAATGTTGTTGGGAACAACATTTATTCATAATGTACTGTAATATACATTTTGAGTGCTTATTGCCTTTATGCCATGGTAATTACCATGGTAGCTCAGGAACAAATTCTCACTATTAACTAACTGTTGATTCGATGAACTCCTTTTTTTTAAATTTGCTGTTTATCAGTAGTTAGTAAAGTAGTTGTAAAGTTTAAGAGATCTAATATATGCTCATGCAGAACAAGGCATTAATATGTGACCCTGGATCACAAAACCAGTCATGAAGGTCAATTTTTTGAAATTGAGCTTTATACATAACATGAAAGCTGATTAAATAATCTCTCCATAGACATATTGTTTTATAAATTGTTATATATATTGTTTTATATATATTGTTTGTTAGGATAGGACAATATTTGGCCAAGATACAACTATTTGAAAATCTGAGGGTGCAAAACAATCAGAATATTGAGAAAATCATCTTCAAAGTTGTCCAAATGAAGCTCTTACTAATGCATATTACTAATCATATCATAATCAATTAAGTTTTGATATATTTACAGTAGGAATTTTACAAAATATCTTCATGAAACATTTTTTCATTTTTACTTAATATCCTAATGATTTTTGGCATAAAAGAAAAATCAATAATTATGACACATACAATGTATTTCTGGTATTATTGCTACAAATATTCCCCAGTGATTTAAGACTGGTTTTGTGGTGCAGGGTCACATATGTGCTTTATAAGTACTAATAAACTGCCTATATGCTAGAAAAACGCATGCTTGTTAAGCGAGAACTGGTCCCTAAAATGAAGTGGGTAACACTTTATGGACCCGTTCTCGCTATTAACTAGTTGCTTATTAGCATGCCTATTATTAACCTGTTAGTTGCTTATTAGCACTTACAAAGCACATATTCTGGATTACCATATTCTACATCCCTATTCATACCCAATACCTAAATTGTAAAAACTTCTTACTAACTACTAATAAGCAGTAAATTAGAAGTTTATTGAGGCAAAAGGCGTGGTTTGTTAATGGAGAGAATTGGACTTTAAAATATCAAACAAGCTGATTTTTTGATATAATGTTATTATTTGGCATTAATCGAGTTTACAGGGTTTAAATCTGTAGATTTTGTTTAAATGTGTCCAGTGCTCACAGGTGGGTTGTTTGCTTGAAGCCTCTCTGCTTTTCAGGAAAAAATCAGTTCTAGAGTTTCTAAGACATGATCAACACATTGTCTTTTTCAGGTTATTAGCTGTCCTCTAAGCTTTCTGCAGACAGTCGAACAGATATGGCGGACAGGGTGCAGGTGCTGCCGTACTTCTTCGGCAACATCACGCGAGAAGAGGCAGAGGAATACCTGAGGCAAGGAGGAGCAGGAGACGGCCTGTACCTGCTGCGCCAGAGCCGCAGTTTCCTTGGCGGATTTGCCCTGTCGGTGGCCTACGGCCGCCAGTTCTACCACTACACCATCGAGAGGGAGATGAATGACACCTACGCCATCGCCGGCGGCAAATCTCACAGAACCCCGATAGATGTGATCGACTATCACTCACAGGAGTCCGACGGGCTCGTCTGCCTGCTGAAAAAGCCCTTTAACCGGCCGCGGGGCACAGAGCCTAAAGTCGGGCCGTTTGAAGACCTGAAAGAGCAGCTCATCAGGCAGTATGTCAAACAAACCTGGAATTTACAGGTTGGTGCCACTTTATTTCAACTTTGTGAAGACACATCAACTTAGTCTACTAACCCTAACCATAACCCAACAGTCTACCAATACTCTAATGATCGCTAGCTGAAATTTAGCTGCAAAGATACTTAATGTTAGTGAAGCCAAAATTTCTCATACTAATAATATTTTCGTAACTCCAAAAAATATATTGTATTTGCGACACACTTGCATGGCGATTCATACGCTGTAAAAAAACACTTAAAATAATTTGTTACCCTGCTGCCTTACATTTCTAAGTTCATTCAACTCAATGGATATTTGAGTTTGTTAAACTTAAAATCTGGGGTTGTTACCCAGCTGCCTTTAAATTTTAAGTTGACTCAACTGAAATGTCACTTAGTACTTAACGTTTCAAGTTGACTCGAATAAACTTAAAAATGTAAGGCAGCAGGGCAGTAAATTAATTTAAGTGCAAGTATGTCGCGAAAAAATTAGAGTTAAAAAAGAGCAATCTCTGAGAAATTTTGGTTTCACTAACATTAAGTAACTTTGCAGCTAAACTAGCAGTCGGAGTATTAGTAGACTGTTGGGTTATTGTTACTTAACGTGTCAAGTTGCCTAAACGTTTTTGAGTGGAATGAACTTAAAATTTTTAGGCAGCCGGGTAACAAATTATTTTAAGTTGACTCAACAAATTGTTTTTACAGTGTACTATTACGTATAACTTTTTATTTTTTTGGCACGCTTGTATGAATTGTACATTTTCATACTGTTCCAGTATGTTAGGTTTAGGTGGACCTTGCTTATTTTATTTCAAAAATACCATTAGTATAAATCAAATTGTACAAATTCACCAAAATGTAAAATAGTTATGCTTTCTCGTGAGTTTGGTATTTGAGCCTTTAGTAATGCTTAGAGAGACAATTGCTTAAATAGAGCACTGAGCTCATGTATTTACTATTTATTTACTGTGTCTTTGTCTTCTTGTGCGTGACTTTCTTTTTTGACCGACGTTTCAAATCCTCCTTACCTTGATCATTTTGGTACACAGTAAAAACAGTCTGTTTTAAAAAAAGATTATCGAAGTATATTTACAAGAAAACGCTTTGACAGAGACAAGAATTTTACTGAAACTTACTAGCAATTTTTGAGCGAAATGTTTTCTAAACCAAATTTTCAGTGTATATATCCATTTTTACATCCATTTTCAACCAGTTCCCAGTCGATAAAGTCCCATCTTTCTTTTTTTTTTTGTAGAATATACTATTTCCGCGGGAAGTATGTGAGATTACGAGAATAAAATAAGTTGTGAACATTTCATGTTTCACTTGTCAAACATCCTTCACACATTTTGTTTCAGCTGAGGTCAGCTTTTGAACATTTGCAGCAATATTGAATGCATTTATGCCACCCCTGTGCTGCATTAAAAAAAAAAACATCATGTATGTACATTTTTTGTTATTAGACGGGAACCGTTATAATTTTTGTCTGTCGTGTGGCAGGGTTCAGCTCTGGAGCAGGCTATCATCAGCCAGCGGCCTCAGCTGGAGAAACTCATCGCCACAACAGCTCATGAGAAGATGCCGTGGTTCCACGGCAAGATCGACCGTGAAGACTCAGAGATGCGGCTGCTCAGGAGCTCACACGTCAACGGCAAATTCCTGTGAGTCTTTGAGTCATCCACGTCTGATTATGCAAGTTCAAGAAAAATGAGAAATGATCTTGGACTTTTTATTACACCCACAAGACATACTATATTAGCTACAGTATAAATCTAGAAACTACCGTCATAAAGTTTATGCTCAGGAGGATATTTATAGATTATTCATTTATTTTAAAAAAATTACACTTTAGTTCAGAGAGGATGCGTTCATTTGAACTGACAGTAAACACTTTTGCATTATTACAAAAACTGATTTCAAACAAATGTTCTTTTGAAATTTCAAAATCAAAGAATCTTGAAGAAAGCTTCCAAAAAAAAAAAAAAAAAAAAAAAAAAGAAGCAGCACAGCTGTTTCCGAGAAATGTTTGTTGAGGATTTCTAGATCATGTGACACTGAAAACTGAAGTAATGATGCTGAAAATTCAGCGTTGCGTGACAGAAATACGCTGACAGAGAAAACAGATATTTGAAATTGTAATAATATTTCACAATATTACTGTTTTACTCACTTTTGAACAAATAAATTCTGCCTTGGTGGGCATAAGAGACTTTTTCAAACAGTCTTTTGAATAACAGTGTATCTTAAATAAAAAAAAGTTCATAAAAATATTTGTACATGCAATTGTTTATATTGCATCAGTATTAATTTTCATAAGGACACCAGAGTAAAGCAATATGTTTTTATCTTGCATTAATTATATGAATGCAAGATTTAGGGTGTTGGTTAAATTATAACATACTCATGTGCGTGTTATCGTTTTTAGTGTCTAGATTTTTTGTATAATCTAATATCAGATCATTACTAATCTTAAAAAATGTAATCCCAAAACTAAAAAACGACATAAGGTACAGATTTCATAACAGTAGATTTGAGCAAGTGCGCTGGATGCGGCATAAAACAGGAGATTGGACTGTAGCGCCACTGCTCTGAAGTAAAAAAAAAGGCGAGGCAGAGAGGCAGCGTGTGGTTTCCGCTATGACACTGTTTGAGAGGACTTCCTGAACTGACCGAAGACGCGGTGTGGGGGCGGAAAACAAGAGCAGGGCTGGGTGGGGGTAGTGTGTGTCAGTACAGTGTGCGCTTGCTTTAAATAGAATGCTTGCCTCCATCTTAAAACACGCGTATGCGATGTAGCGTACAAAACGATGGAAAAAGAAGAAAGTTTGTTTACAAGACAAACATGGCTTTATCATCATGAGAATCATGTCATTAGCTTTGAACTGCTTAGCTTTTACTAAAGCTTTTCAAAAAATACATCTATATTATAGTCATTTTTTTTATTTTGAATATTAAAACATTAACTGAACATTAGTTTACAGACTACATCCACTGTATATTGAATCTCAATGCTTAATCTCTGTTTTGAAAAGCATCCGTTTTTCTCCTCCAGCTCCATCTAGTGTTGATTTGAGCTCAGTTTGCAAGAGCTGCTGTTAACTTTTAGTTCATTATTTTCTATCCTCTGCTTAACATTTACTGTATCGTTCTCTGTCCTCTTAACAGAATTAGACAAAGAGAAAACAATGGCAGAAACGTGTCTTATGCACTGTGTCTCCTGCATAATAACCAAGTCATGCACTATCGTATTGATAAGGACAAGGCTGGCAAACTCTCCATTCCTGATGGGAAGAAGTTCGACACACTTTGGCAGGTAAATAAAGCTGTCAAGAGAAACCTGTCAAAGTTGGCCTTCAGAGCAGACGATGAACAGTCTATACATACAGTACTTATCAAAAGTTTGGAAACTTTATGATTTCTAAATGATGTTTTAATGAAATCTCGGTAACACTTTAGTATAGGGAACAATTCTCACTATTAACTAGTTGCTTATTAGCATGCCTATTAATAACATATGTGACCCTGGACCACAAAACCAGTCTTAAGTCGTTGGGGTATATTTGTTGCAATAGCCAAAAATACATTGTATGGGTCAAAATTATTTATTTTTCTTTTATGCCAAAAATCATTAGGAAATTAAGTAAAGATCATGTTCCATTAAGATATTTTGTAAAATTCCTACCATAAATATATCAAAACTTAATTTTTGATTAGTAATATGCATTGCTAAGAACTTCATTTGGACAACTTTAAAGGTGATTTTCTCAATATTTAGATTTTTTTGCACCCTCAGATTTTATATATTCAAATAGTCGTATCTCAAACTAATATTGTCCTATCCTTACAAACCATACATCAGTGGAAAGCTTGTTTATTCAGCTTTAAGGTGAATTTACCCTTATCACTGGTTTTGTGGTCCAGGGTCACATATTAGTATTTATAAACAGTGTTGGGGAAAGTTACTTTTAAAAGTAATGCATTACAATTTTGCGTTACTCTCTAAAAAAGTAACTAATTACTTTACTTAGTTACTTTTTATGGAAAGTAATGCATTACGTTACTTATGCCTTCTTTTTAAAATGTGGACAGGGTTTGCTTGTTGTTTTCAGTATAAAAAATTCAAAGTTTTGGCAAATGTAAAAGCCCTTTCACACCAAAAGTGAAATAAATAAACCTCAGGCTGAAAGAAAAGTACGTTCGTTAAGGAGAAGATCACTATTCAGCAATAAAAAAACATGATGCACAAATGTCAGTGTATCTAAAGTAATTTTTGCTTATTCATATGGTTGAATTGGATCATGGAAGGTCAGCAGCAAAGACACTGGTTCATAAAATGGAATTAAATATATAAAGGATATTTGTATTATTTAACATATTTAATTATTACAGGTTTGCATCATATTCTGAGTTTGCATTTCACAGTTTTTATTCATTTTGAGGATGAATCTGTTTTTGTGAGTGAGATGAATTAATGCACATTTAGTCTAGAACTATGGTAACATTATGTTTACTCCCAATTTCCCGAAAGGAGACTTGTCAATCAATAAAAGGGGGGGAAATGTAACTGGCGTTACTTATTTGAAAAAGTAACTCAGATATTTTCTTCTTTACAGTGCCATAAAAGAACCATTTTTGGTTCCACAAAAATCCATTCAGTCAAAGGTTCTTTAAAGAACCATCTCTTTCTTACCTTTTTATAATCTGAAGAACCTTCTTTCACCACAAAGAACCTTTTGTGAAACAGAAAGGTTCTTCAGATGTTAAAGGTTCTTTATGGAACCATTTAGACAAAAAAGGTTCTTTTATGGCATTGTGAAGCACCTTTATTTTTCAGAGTGTAAACTACCTTACTAACTACCAATAAGCAGCAAATGAGTAGTTTTGAGGCAAAAGTCATAGTTAATGGTTTGTTAAAAGCAAGAATTGGACCTTAAAATGAAGTGTGACTGAAATCTCTTCTGCTCTCCAAGGCTGTGCACACATACACAGCAAAAACTGGTTATATTTATGATTTCTGAAGGATCATGTGACACTAAAGACCTCCAAACTTTTGACAAGCATTGTATATGTAGAAAAAAGTGACCTCAGATAATTAGCAAAAGTGATTTATTATTTTTCAGGCTTATTGTGTTTGCAAATATCATGAAGAGAACAAAGGTAGACATTTGCTTTGGTGACCAACAGGACAAACGCCATGTTAAGTTTAGATTTCCTGGTTGAGTGGCTGCGCGTGATGCATGGCATCAAAGGTTTAGCAAGGTAAATGCTATAGCTAGGCCATTAACTAGCCATCAAAAACATCTTTTACATTGTGATTAAGAGCACTGCATAGTTTGAATGAGGTGAGTACGTAAGGTGAGTGCATTGAAAGTTTGTTGATGTAGAAATAGTTTGATATCGTTGATGCGTCACAACACTTCCGTGTTGCTTTTCAAAGGTTTGCTCATTTGGAGGACGCAAAGATGTTGTGCTTTAAATTATATAAACATAGCCTCCTATACAAAGCTATCTGGTCATAAAAGATACATGTTGTACATATATTGTTTTCAGATGAAGCCTTATCAAAGAAATGTACAGCACGTTGAGCATAGCTTATCGACCGTTGGTGAAAAACAAAGTATTCTATAAAACAGGCCATAACCACAATACTCTATGATACTGTGATGATGTCCAGAATCTGGCTTTGATGTGCAATGTGTTGTGTATTGTAGCTGGTAGAACATTATTCGTACAAGCCTGACGGCCTGCTGCGAGTGCTTACCGAGACCTGCCCGAGACCTACAAACAACTCAGACGTGAGTACAGGCACATCTCTAACAAACACAACAGTGAGAATGTGTTCTCTTATGAGCTTGCTTTAAAGAAAAGACTTTAAAGTGCACTGACATGTCAAACTGTATTAACCACTCACATTCAGGACTGTTGAATGGTTTAAAATATCCAGAGATATTCATTGTTCATTGTTTCACCAAAAATATATATTTTAAAAAACATACATTAAATTTAGTGTAAGTTCTTGCTAGTGTGATAAAGTAGAGAAGTGGTTCTCAACTGGTGGGTCATGAGCAAAAAATGTTGTCACAGATAATAAAGACAATGCTCAATGCAATAATAAATTTAAAGTAATAAAGTAATGTACAGACATGGTGATGGAAACAATGTGAAATTCTCCCAAAGTATCTTTGCACAAAGGAAATTCACAGAGAAACTTTGCATTCGCTCTTGTATGCTTTACTTCAAGAAATTCACATTTGATTGCAAAGAAAGCAAAGATTTACCCACAAAAACTGGCAAACCGTTTGGATTCCTTCAAGAAACTTTGCATTTTCTTGTATGGAAGAGAAAGATTTGCCTCATTGACTTCTGCCCATTCGCTCTTGAAAGTTTTGCATTCCTCCAAAAAATGTGCAAGGAAGGCAAAATTTCCCCCAAGAATGTTTGCATTTGTTTACAGAAACAATGCATTACTTCAAGAGACACTGCACTTGCTCACAAGGAATGTAAATTAGCATTTGATTGCAAAAGTTTACCCAAATAAACTGGCAAACAGTTTGGATTCCTTCAAGAAACTTTGCATTTTCTTGTAAGGAAGAGAAAGATTTGCCTCATCAACTTCCTGTTCACTCTTGAAGGTTCTGCGTTCCTCCAAAAAGTTTGCAAGCAAGGTGAAATTTCCTTTAAGAATGTTTGCATTTGTTTACAAAATCGATGCATTACTTCAAGAGGCATTGCACACAAGGAATGCAAAGTTCGCCAGAGAAACTTTATGTTTGTTTTGCAAAATTTGTCCAAGAAACGTTGCATTTGCTTTCCTCGGAAAAACTTTTCATTGGCTCATAAAACAGGCAGAAGTTCCCATTAGAAAATTGGTGTTTGCTTGCAAAAGTTTTAAAAAAAAGCTTTTCTCTGAAAAACATTGCGTGCACTTTCAAGGAACACAACATTTGGCCTAAAGAACTTTCTGTTATTTGTAAAAGCTTTGCATTTCTCAGAAAATCTTTGCCAAGAAAATTTTCGTCCTAAAGACTGCAAAGTTTCTTGGTGGAATGCAAAAGTTTTGCAAGCAACCACAAATGCACCGAAATACAATTTTTCCTCCCATCGAATTTTCTTCCCATCACCATGTCCTGTTAGGGTTAGGGTCTAGCTTGGGACAGCAGAGCAAAATGAAAGCTTTTTACATTTACAGATAAGGTTTAAAAAAAAGGAGAAGAAGAAGAAAAGAAGAAGCAGATTATGAATGTTTAAGCACTTCAGGAATAACCAAATGTTCTGACCACAACTGGGCGCCAAGAGCATGAAACCACTAGAGTTAAAGTCATTAAGAAACAAAGATAGTCCATATTCTTATTCTGGTTATTCTGAAAATTGTAAATTTTTTATGTCACATTAATTCATTTACACATTACTGGGTTTATGCAGTTTAATACGTTTCAATATTTGATTTTAGGGAGCAATTCTGCTCCCAACTTGACGTCCAATGTAAAATCTGTCATGTAGTAAAGCCTGCTGAGAACCACTGACCTAGACTGTACAAATCCATTTAAATGCAAATGCTATCATGTAAATGTTGCTGAATGTACCATGAATTAGTGAATTTGCAGAGCTAGTTATTAAAGAATGGGTCATGGATGTATAGCATGAAACATAAGCATCAAATAGTGTAGGATAAAAATAACCTAATGCTCTTTAAAATTGTGGTTTCTAGCAAGGTGCCACAGGTGGGATTCTCTCCAGAATCAAATCATACTCCTTCCCCAAACCTGGCCAAAAAAAGGTGCACTAACACACCCCTCTCTTCCTCCCTATCCCCCACTGGCAGTGGTAGGACACCCGCCTTGCTTGCGTGTGGTTTTTGCTTCTAACTTTGCCTGTGGGACGCCTGACCCCTCTCTGGTCTCTTCCTCCATTCACTGCCCTGTACATCACATCCAATCACCAGCAATACTCTTCGCATTCATTCAGATACATTTGCAATCAATTTCTGATTTACACTTGGAAAAATTTACACCCATCTTGATTGCCTATCCACCTTATTTTTCACATAGTGTGAGCACGAATATTTTTACTTTGAATGTGCGAGGCTTCCGGTGTCATTGGCGTCCAGATATTTTATCTCTGTAAAAACCAATGGTATTGCAAAACCATATTTGTTATCAGATCATTCTAATTTATTAGTAAAATCATAAACACATTGGTTTGTAGCAAAATTTTACTGTTTACTTTTTACTGTCCTGTTATTCTTCTAGTTGTTTGACAATAGTGGGTAATGAATCGCAAATCTTGCACAGTCAAAGAAAATAGCTTACTTCTGCCTTGCAAAATAAGGTGGATAAAGGATGTAAGTCAGGGCACATTTGCTTGAGTTTAATTTATTTTTCTGTAGTTAAAAGTTTTTATAATACTATAGTATTTTAGCCAGATTTACGTGGTTTGCTGGTCTTAGCAATCTTCAATCATGGCTGATTTTAGCTGGGTTTCGAGAATTAAACTGGGAGACCAGCTAGTCCAGTTTAGACTGGTCTAAGATTTTGTTCCAGTAAGCGTTTGAAAAACCTCTCAAGCTGCATTGGTAAGGTTGGTCACAGTATTTTTTCACAGAATTACATAATTTATGTTTTTGGGTAATTTAGCATCTTCTATATCCATCACAAACTAATAAAGACAATTAACAAGACGATAACAATTACGAAATCTAACAATTAAGGATATATAAGGCATTTCAAAACGACATTACTTTTAGATACATTCAAAAATGTGGGTTTTTAGAAAGAATGCATTCAACTGATAAAAAAGTAAAGACTTTTACAGTGTTAGCAGCTGTTTTCACCTATTAAGCAACATCAGTACAGAATGTGTTTTTACAGATGTTGCCTTCATTTGAATTTTACAACAGCTATTATCTTATCCAATGGGAGATTAGATCCAGAACTATACACTTCATTATACAGTTGAGGTCAAAAGTTTCCATACACTTTGCAAGAATCTGCAAAATGTTAACTATTTTACCAAAATAAGAAGGATCATACAAAATGCATGTTATTTTTTATTTAGTACTGACCTGAATAAGATGTTTCACATAGAAGACATTTACATCTAGTCCACAAGAGAAAATAATAGTTATAAATAATTAGTTAATAATAGTTGAATTTATAAAAATTATCCTGTTCAAAAGTTTACATACACTTTTTAGTGATAGTTGTTCATGAGTCCCTTCCCTTACCAAAAATAAGTATACTTTAAGTTTATTTTTTAAGTATACTTAAGTAAAGTTCAAGTATATTATTAAGTATACTTTATGTAGTAAGTATACACATATTAGTCTACTAGTAGTATACTTTTAAGTGTACTATTTCAATACTCTTTGGGACTAAATTGGCCCACTTTCTAGTATATAAAAGTATACTTTTAAGTATACTTTAAGTATAACTGTAGTAAACTTTAAGTACACAACTAGTTTTCAGTTTGTACTGCAGCTATACTAAAAGTGAACTTAGAGGTATACTGATAGTTTACTAATTAAATACTTTGTTACGCATTTTAGTACACTTTGAAGTATAGTCTCAGTAAAGTACTAGTTTAGCAGTTTTATACTGCAAATATACTCGTAAGTTTTCTTTAAGTGAACTTTACATCATACTTTAAATATAGCTTAAATATACTTAGACTTTTTCTAAGTATAAGTCAAGTATAATTAAATGTCATTTTAAGTATATTTCCGAGATGTATATAAAGCACTTTTCTTAGAAGTACATAAAAAGTACACTGAAAGTATACTATACTGAAGTATACTAATAGCACACTTGAATAAACTTTTTTGTAAGGGTTGTTTGTCCTGAACAGTTAAACTGCCCATTGTTCTTCAGAAAAATCCTTCAGGTCCCACAAATTCTGCAGTTTTTCAACATTTTTGTGTGTTTGAACCCTTTCCAATAATGACTGTATGATTTTGAGATCCATCTTTTCACACTGAGGACAATTGAGGGACTCATATGCAACTATTACAGAAGGTTCAAACACTCACTGATGCTCCAGAAGGAAATACATTAAGAGACAGGGAGTGAAAACTTTTGGAATTTGAAGATCAGGGTAAATTCAGCTTATTTAGTCCTCTGGGAAACATGCTAGTATTCTCTGTAGCTTTTTAAGGGCAGTACTAAATGGCAAAAATAATGTACACATAATCATTCTGTTCAAAAGTTTACACCCCCGGCTGTTCAGGACAAACAAAGGACTCATGAACAACTATCACTAAACAAAAAAACACAGCTGTGGATCATTCAGGAACAACACGGTATTAAGAATCAAGTGTATTTGTAATTTTTATAAATTCAACTATTATTATCTTTCGTGGACTATATGTAAATGTCACTACGAAACAATATGACATAAAAAATAACATGCATTTTTTTTTTGCATGCATTTCACTCTTATGTTGATAAAATAACATTTTGCCATAACAACTTAACAACTTAATAACAACGTTTGACCGCAACTGTATATTAGTTCAAATGCATTTGATGGAATCATAGTACTTCTGGCACAAATACTGCTCCAAAACGTAGGTAGCATAATTGTTCTCCCTTTTGAGAAACCTGTCTACGCCACAGCCTACAGGAATCAGAAATGGCTGGCTCTTTTGTGGAAGAGATGGCAATCATTTGCGCTGATATTGACTAGATGCTTTTTCAGTTTCTAACAGGTGCCATTACCCCAATCATACCTCCATATTTTCATTCTCCTTTTCTATCACTCCTTTTTAATGATGTAAATGACATAATTATCAATCCTGTCTGCAAGAGATCTCTTTTTTTATTTATTTATACACTGTGTGTTGGCTTTTGACCTTTTGGAAGAAGGTTCTCCTCTTCTTCATGGACACTGATCGCATCACGTATAATGCCGTATCTACAGTATTGCCATTCATTTACCATTGAAACATCTCAGTAAATGTAATTATGCATTCAATTCTGATTTAAGGTGCCATGAAGAACACAGGAAAGTTTGGTTTGACCCTGTCCCTCTTTCCCATTGATGCATGCAGGCATTTCAGATAACATGCCTGTGTCCTATCAGCTTCTTCTACGCTAATCTGTGTATTTTCACAATTGTAATTGTGTTGTATGCTTGTAGGGTCTTTCTGAAAATCCATATAACTTTAGAACAATCTTCAGAGGTGAACTTCCTAAGCCTAATCTCTTCAACACAGGTTCGTCTGCTTAGTTTTGCTTCAACACACTACCACTTGCTTTACTTAAAAGTCTGAAATCTTTCTGTACTGACTTAAATCTGCACTATTATTTTAGCAGAGGCTATGCCAATGGACACGCAGGTGTACGAAAGTCCATATGCAGATCCTGAAGAGCTGCGTTCAACGACAGTGAAGCGAAGCGACCTGACTCTAGAAGATGGAGAGTTGGGCTCAGGTAACTTCGGCACTGTCTTGAGAGGAGTCTACCAGATGAAAAAGTAAGTCTCATCTCATGTGGATTTTTAAATTGTTTTTTAAGCATATCAAATCTGTAAACGCTGCCCAAAATAGTCAGAATTCAGTGTCAGTCAATCAAACCGTAATGCAAGATCTTATAAGTCTTAAATATTCAGTGAAAATTCTTCTAGGTATTGTTTGAAAAATTTTATTGCCACAAATCATGATGGGAAATGTTGTGTGGTTGCTTAGTGGTTTGATCTGCTTCCTCATGCTTTGCAGAAGTGTTGAATTTCCCACCGGTGATTCTGACTTAATGGTGCCATTTATGTGCACTGAGCTCATAAATAAGATTTCCGAAATGACTCTAAAACCCTGTTTCATTGACATAATGTTCAGCATTCGGAATTGATCTGTTTTTACCTTAAATTCAGGACACAGAAGATTGTTGCTGTTAAGATTCTGAAGAACGACGATAACAACGCAGCGGTAAAGGATGAGATGCTGCGGGAAGCGAGCGTCATGCAGCAGCTGGATAACCCGTACATCGTTCGCATGATCGGCATCTGTGAAGCTGAGAACCTCATGTTGGTCATGGAGCTCGCGGAGCTGGGGCCCCTGCACAAGTACCTACAGAAGAACAAGTATGCCATGCTAAAAATACTTAATAAGATAGGAAAACTGTGCTGAACTGTGAATATAGTAATGGCTGAAGTGCATTGATAAGCAATGTGCAGTAGCTATATCCACAAGAGTTTATTAACATTAAGCAACTACTTACAGAACTCTTCTATACAACAGCTCAGAGTGACAAAACAAGACAAAAATTCATCATAGAACATACAAACTATGCACTATATTCCAAGTTTGCTGAAGTGTAATAGCATTGTGTGAGATGCACAAAGAAAATTTGTTTTTCATTAAGATTTTTAGTGCATTAACTAATATGAGCTAACCATTTTTTTTTGGCATTTATTTACATTTATAAAACGGGTAGTTCTGGTGCTTGATTGGTCCTTGCTCTAAGCTGTTGTAAATTGCACTACAAACTATGATGTCACAATACTCAATATAATATCGAACCGTTCGGTACGACATCCACAGTTCAACACGTGCCTGTGAATTGCGGTTTTCCGGTTTTGCATTTAAATAATTTCCTTGTTTTATTTCTCTCGAAAATTGCTGTGTGTGTGCCCTTGATTTCACATGCTGAGATGAGGAAACGCCTCCCCCGTTTATATTGGAAAAAGCAACGCAGATACTCAGAGTATCTTCCCTTCTAATGAAATGCAATGAATATTATAACTTATTTTTACTTCACAGCATCAGTCAAGTGTTTGAAACTTCCTTTTGTGATCTGATGTGGAATCTTATCACAGAATGAGGCAGACAATAAATTCTATACTGTATGTCGAATAGCCATGGCTTACAAATATACTTAATCATTATGAAAATACCCGAGTTGAGGTTTACAGGAGTATTTTGCTGTTAATCAGCTATTAGAACCGAACCCGAAAACCGTGGTTAAAAACCGAGGTACATATTGAACCATGGACTAACTGTATTGTTGCATCCCTACTACAAACCTACACCTTTGTTTATGTTTTTGTGCTGCTCGGCAGCCACTTTGTTGCAACCACAACCGTTTCTGGGGAACTACATTGTTTGGCGGAAGAATACCGTCATCTCATTGCTACATATATGGAAATAACTGTTTTGGCGGAAGAATACTGTCATCTTATTACACTTTATTTGCTCGTTTTTATTTTGTGAAACCTTACTACGTATATGGAATAACCGTTCTATAAAAGCAATAAGCCCCGTGAACACACACACACACACAGATGTGGTAAGCTATCAGAACCGAACCGAACCAAAAACCGTGGTTAAAACCAAGGTACGTATTGAACCGTGGACTAACTGTGTTGTTGCATCCCTACTACAAACCTACACCTTTGTTTACGTCTGTGTGTTGCCTGGCAACCACTTTGTTGCAACCACAACCGTTTCTGGGGAACTATATTGTTTGGCGGAAGAATACCGTCATCCCATTACTACATATATGGAATAACCGTTTTATAAAAGCAAAAATCCCTGTGAAGCCGTGGTTTACAGTGAATTTCGCATCGTGTCTAACAACGCCCCTTAGCTGTTATAAATTCACTGTAAACCATGGCTTCTTGGGGTTTATTGCTTTATTATAAAGCGGATTGTTCCGGTTCTTGATTCTGATCTGCAACCACAACTGTTTCTAATAGGGCTGTCAAACGGTACCGGGTTTGGTACTTTCGGTACTGGAATTTTAAAAACGTCCATTTCCCGCTCACATTTGAGCGCTGTTGAGCGATTTTTAAACATAGCTGATTGGCCATAGTGTTCACGCGCTCAACAGACATGACTGTGATTGGCTACAATGATAAGCGCTGGCCAATCACTATGGCCAATCAGCGATGTTTAAAAATCGGCTCAACAGCGCTCAAATATGAGCGGGAAATGGACGTTTTTAAAATTTCAGTACCGAAAGTACCGAACCGGTACCGTTTGACAGCCCTAGTTTCTAAGGAACTACATTGTTTGGCGGAAGAATATTGTCATCTCATTACACTTTATGTGCCTTACTAAATATATGGAATAACCGTTCTATAAAAGCAATAAGTCCTGTGAACCTGTGGTTTAGGGGGTTTTACTCTGCTTCGCGTTGTGCCTAACAACGCCCCTTAGCTGTTATAAATGTACTATAAACCACAGCTTCTTGTGGCTTATTGCTTTATTACAACACTTTCAACACTTTACAACACTTTCAGTTTTACTAGAACACATTCAATCGAAGCTGTTGTAAATTGCTCTACAAACATACACCTTTGTTTACGTTTGTTTAAGTGTGTTTCTCTGCAGCCACTTTGTTCTAACCACAACCGTTTCAACCGGAAGAATAATGTTTTTATTAATATCATTACACTTTATTTGTGAAACCTTACTACGTATACAGAATAACCATTTTATAAAAGCAATAAGCCCTGTGAAGCCGCGGTTTACAGTGAATTTATAACAGCTAAGAGGGTTTTAGCTTCACATTGTTCCTAACAACGCCCCTTAGCTGTTATAAATTCACTGTAAATAATATGCTGCTTATTAAAAGCTAGTAAAGTAGTTGTTAAGTTTAGGTGTGGGGTGGATTAAAGGGTTTAAAATATAGTCACGCAGAATAAGGCATTAATATGTGCTTTATAATACTAATAAACAGGCAATATTCCAGTAATATCCATGCTAATAAGCAATTAGTAGTGAGTAGTTTTCCCTAATCTAAAGTGTTACATCTTTGTTAATGTTATTTAACAGAAAAACAATTGTTCATGTTTATTCACAGTTCATTAACTAATTTCAACAGCTACAACTTTAGGTTTTAGAAATTAGGATTCACTGTAATTGAAATATGCTGTGTTAAGTATTGTTTATAGTTAGTTGATGTTAACTACAGCAGTTAAATAAAGTTAACAACTGAAGATAACAAAAGAAGCTTTACTGTAAAGTGTTACTAAGTTTGTACTGACAAAAAATAAAAAAATAAATTCCCCTCAATAACAGGTAAGCACTGCATTTAATGACATGAGAAGAATCAGTGGTCACAATTACTGCTGTTCTGTAAAACTTCATGGACAATGTTGAGTAATTTAAATAATAATAATAATAATATTTATTTAAATAATAATAAAGGGTGAAAACGTTCCCTAAGCAGACTTTGCTTACGTTGGTTAATGCTAATTCACTGCATTGACCAACAAAAAACTGCTTGGTTTGAAAGTGACTTCTTTGTGAGCTGTGCATCATGCATTGTACATTGCACATCATTGAACATCATTGCTTAACATCTTTTAGTGCAGTAATGCATTTGGGGAGTTAATGTATTTGGTTATTGGTTGTGAATCCATGTTAGGCTTGTGCAGTTTAGAGTTTCATGACTGAACTTCAAGTCATAAACAAAAGTAGTATTGCTAAAGTAGGTTTCCGCTTTTTGTGTTTTCAGACACATCTCTATGAAGAACATCACAGAGCTGGTTCATCAGGTCTCTATGGGAATGAAATATCTGGAAGAGCATAACTTTGTTCATAGAGATCTTGCAGCCAGGAACGTGCTTTTAGTCACTCAGCACTATGCCAAGATCAGCGACTTTGGACTCTCTAAAGCCCTGACAGAAGATGAGAACTATTACAAGGTATAGTCACCACTGACTAATCAGCACATAAGGGTTTTTCAGTGACTAATGCATACAGTGCCCTCCAAATACACATACATGCTTTACTAGTAAGAATGAAAGCCCTTTAGATACAAAACATTGATGTTAGTAAAGTAGAATCAGGGTTTAAGCAGAGTGTAGTCTGACTAATCTTTGTTCGTTGCTCCTGTAGGCCAAAGGTCATGGTAAATGGCCGCTGAAGTGGTACGCTCCAGAGTGCATTAACTACCTGAGGTTCTCGTCCAAGAGCGACGTGTGGAGTTTCGGAGTCCTGATGTGGGAGGCCTTTTCATATGGACAGAAACCATATAAGGTAACCATTAAGGGAGAAGTCCACTTCGAGAACAACAAATCACAAATAATTTACTCACCCTTGTCATCCAAGATGTTCATGTCTTTCTGTCTTCAGTCGTAAAGAAATTATGTTTTTTGAGGAAAACATTTCAGGGTTTTTCTGCATATAATAGACTGATATGGTGCCCTGATTTTGAACTTCCAAAATGTAGTTTAGATGCAGCTTCAAAGGGCGAAAAATGATCCCAGCCGAGGAAGAAGGGTCTCATCTAGTGAAACGATTGGTCTTTTTTGGGGGGGGAATAAAAATTTGCTTACTTTTTAAGCACAAAACCTTGTGTAGCACAGGCTCTGGGATGTGTGTCCACGACGCTATGTACTATTGAATCATGTCAAAAGGTCACATGGACGTAGTCGAAACTACAGACCCAGTGTTTACAAAGCGAACGCGCAAAGGCTTAGAAAGTGCAAGTAAGTCAAACGCTGTTTACAAACAAAAAGGTACAACGATGTCGGACGATTCTGACGTTGTAGGAGAAAATAACATGAAGTTTTTCGACATACTCTACCTTTTTGAGCCGGAGTACACAGACGATAAACTTGCGGTGATTCAAAGACGTAATTCGTAGTAGTGATGGGAAGTTCGGATCATTTTACTGACTCAGACCTTTGAGTCTTCATTTTAGTGAAATCAGCATCACATGACAGTCCCATAAGATGAACAAACGACTCGAAAAACCCGAAGACTCGGGTGAACTAATTCCAGTACAGAACCTAATAGGATGTTGCGGATGCATGACTGAACGAATCACTCCCGGAGACGACTCGTTCTTCCCGAGTCACAAATGAACGAATCGTTCAAGAACGACAGAGCCTGTGCTACACGAGCTTTTGTGCTTAAAAAGTATACAAATGTTTATTTTTCGAAAGCAATGACAGATCGTTTCACTATATAAAACCCTTCTTCCTCAGCTGGGATCGTTTAGAGCCCTTTGAAGCTGCATTTAAACTACATTTTGGAAGTTCAAAATCGGGGACCAATGAAGTCCATTATATGCAGAAAAATTCTGAAATGTTTTCCTCAAAAACCATAATTTCTTGACGAATAAAGACAGAAAGACATGAACATCTTGGGTGACAAGGGGGTGAGTACATTAGTTGTAAATTGTAGTTCTGGAAGTGGACTTCTCCTTCAACAGTATCTTGGGTAATGCTGCTTCCAAACAGCTCTGAGAGACATATTTTATATTGTTAATTGGGCTGGGAGAACTATTCATGTTTGAATATATCAATAAGTGAATATGTTTGAAAATGAAGCAACATTGTGAAATGGTCACAAAGTGTTTAATGCCAGAAAATAAATACAGTTCTTAGTTGTATTCATTTAGTGACAGTGGAAATCCTGTATTGTTGCTGTTTAAGTTTCACACGGTAAATGTGCATTTGAACAAATCTTTGAATCTACTTGGGTACATTGGCTGTTTGATGTGAAAATAAAATCACCCATTTCTGAGCAAATTACCCTATTAAGCCCTAATAATCAGTGGGCGCGTGAGCTCAATGCACTGCAACTTCAGAAAACATATGCAAATAGAAAGAGCACCAGGAAATTAAGAAAACATCATCAGTTTGACAGCACATGTGCTGCAAATACTCACAACACAAACAAATAAAGAAATACGCTGCAAAAACAGAAACGCACTGCAAACACAAACAAACACAGAAACGTGCAAGTAGCACAGACCACAACAAAATTAACTCAACAAAATGAAAATTAACCATGTTTTTGGCATATTGATTACCATTTGTATAACCACAGTTGTACAAATACCATGGTTAAACTATGGTTAGTGTAGTAAATTCATGGCTAATTTGTTCATGGTTAACTATAGTAACATTTTTTTTTGTTAATATAATAAATGTATTAATTAATGAATTACTTTTAATACCATAGGCTATGGTTAATTTTTGTAAGGGAAGTTGTAAGAGTGAGTTAGCCCATTTACATAACCTTTCACAGTTACAGTAATTATCAAAAATTATCGTCAGCAAAAAATAAATAAATAAATAAATAAAAAGCCAAGGAATCGTATGATAAGTATGTAAATAAAAAGTAAGCATATAAAGTAAGTATATAAATATAAAGTAGCCATATTCGCTACTTTGCTGTTCCCTTAAACATTTCAGATGCAGTCTGTGCCTATTTGCAGCACATTTCTATTTTTGTTTCTGATGTGACTATTTGCAGCATGTTTCTTTTTTTGCAGCACATTCCTTTATTTAGATGCTTTGTGAGCATTTGCAGTGCGTGTGTTGTCAGATTGATGAAGATATTTTCTTAATTTGCATGTGTTTTTTTTCATTTGCAGCATGTTGAGCTCTCTCAGGCACCTTAACAATAGGGTTTAGGTTTCCAGCTATCCATTGCTATCTAAATAGCCACCTAAAAATTGATAAAGAGAATTCTCCTTTTTTATGTGATGATGCTTTACAATAAGATTCAATTCATTCATATTAGTTAATGCCTTAGCTATCATGAATTAACAATGAAGATATTTTTAGTTAATGTTCATTTATTATATCTACATGTATATCTACATCTACAAAAAAACTTGACCATGACCTTGATCATTGTTGGTTTGATTGCCTATATTGTCACTTTGGATAAAAGTGTCTGCTAAATGATTAAATGTAAATGTAAATTAATTAATGTTTATAATGCATTCATTTTATGCAGGAAGCCAAGCTGCACATCAATCTATTTAACCACCAGACATGAGCTGTTGTTTGAAAGTGAGCATTTATTTTTTTAGCAATGTTGCTTATGTAGGATTATTCCATATTGTCTGTAGGGTATGAAAGGAAATGAAGTCATCCCAATGATAGAGAGTGGAGAGAGAATGTCCGCTCCACCCAACTGCCCGTCTGAGATGTACGACCTCATGAAGAAATGCTGGACATACAAGTAAGTGAATGTTCACTAGATTAGACTAACATAGAGCATGTTTACTGGATATATAATGGTCTTTTTAATCAGCATTTATATATTGATAATTCTGGATTATAATGCAGTCACAATCATTCCATTATTCAAAAGACAAATGACTGCAGAAAAGGTTCTGATTATTATTATTATTTGAAATGTTTCATACTAATACAAGATTAATATTACTACATTATAATCATTATATTTTGTTCTCAGTGTGTCATGACATTTCTAATTGAATAATAATCAAGATTCAGCAACACAGTTTTGACTCATTTTCGGTCCATATGCATTTAATTAGCATATGCTTAATCCGTTTCTTAATAAATTTACTCCACATGCACATATTGATTTGAAATACTGACGTTAGAAGGAGACCCCAAACTAGAACACTGATTATAAGCAGTAAATTATACCATTTTACACTTCTTATATACAATGTTGGAGGTCATGCATTACAAGTAACATGGGTTACATAATCAGATTACTTTTTTTATTTATTTATTTATTTTTCCTTCAGCCTGAGGCTTATTCATTTCACTTTTTGGTGTAAAAGCCAGGGCTTTTACATTTGCTAAAAATAGAAATTTTTATATTTAAAAAAAAAAACATGCAAGACCTGCCCAGATTTAAAAAGTAACGCAAATGTAACTCAAAAGTAATGCAACACATAACTTTCCATATAAAGTAACTAAGTTACATAATTAGTTACTTTTTTAGGGAGTAATGCAATATTGTAATGCATGACTTTTAAAAGTAACTTTCCCCAACACTGATTATATAGTAATATCTATTAGGTATTCCTGTGTAATAATGATAAATT
This sequence comes from Labeo rohita, assembly GCF_022985175.1. NCBI lineage: Eukaryota > Metazoa > Chordata > Actinopteri > Cypriniformes > Cyprinidae > Labeo > Labeo rohita. The sequence goes on from NC_066878.1 coordinate 23,388,460, forward strand.
CAATTTAGTACATTAAAGAATAACAAATGGTTCTGTTCTGTTTCTGCAGGGCGGAAGAGAGACCTGGATTTTCGGTAGTTGAACCCAGATTGCGGCATTACTATTATGACATATCTCAGTGATGAGCAAACCCACAGCACATGCACAATTATACAACACAGTATTTCATAAAAGTCAGTATGCGGTGGTATAGTAATTTTTTGCCACTTTCATTGACATTTCATGATAATATTTTTTTTTCCTCCATCACTGGTGCGAATTCAAATTAGATGATTGACAACATTTTATTTTGAATCATTTGAAGCAATAACTCATCTTGTATTATTTGAACTTGAATATTATATTATTTCGTATTATTTGAAGCTATTTTTGTTAGAAACTATACAAACTGGATTAATAAGCAAAAAGCTTTTATTAAATGGATATTGGATTTTGCTTCTAAAAGCATGTTTAGAGAGAACATCAGTGTTTTGTTTTGTTTTTGATCAGTATTTTAGATGTAACAGCAATACCAATTAACAGAAGGATGACTGGTCAAGAGCCAGACATGTCTACAATATTCTCATTCCTTTCTGTCTTTCAGTTTTGTACACATTTACTTGGATTTTGTCATTATCTAAGTGCCAAATTTTTTTTTTAATATTAAGTGTATGGTTAAAAGGTTGAGTGTACATAAACTGGTTAAACATTCATTTTATGTGTGGGCAGTGTTTACTTCACATGATCAGGTACAGTGTAAGCGTATATTTTGCATGTCGTCGATGACAGTCTAAGCAAGGTCTTCATCAGTAAACTCTTAGGATTTGTTTTCTCCTGTCATATGTGAATTCATTGCATTCATTGTCATTTGTCAGCTTGATTCATTCACTCCAGACTTTGTACAAGCTTGATAACTGTACAGCATGGCATGACACATTAAAATCTTGCTCTTCCTTAGTTTGATGATATTGATAAATGATATTCAGCAAACAGAACTTGTAAGGCTGCAATAAGATTGTCAAATATGCTTTAAAAATAAAGTCATTTATAACAAAAAATTGTTTGATCGCTTTCTTGAATGCACAAAAATATAAACATACAGTCATGGAACCCTTGCAATTATGTCAGAAAATGCAACACTTTTCTCAGAAAATTGTTCCAATTGCAAATGTTTTGATATTCACGTACTTATTGTTTTTGTTTGCACTGCAGCAACACACACACACACACAAAACTGAGAAGAAAAGTCAAACATAGTAAAATTTCACACAGAACTCAAAAATGGACTGGACAAAATTATTGGCACCTTGTCAAAATTGTAAGAAATAATTGCTTTTCAAGCATGTGATGGTCCTGTAATTTGTATTTAGACACACCTGTGGCAAGTAACAGGTGTGGGCAATATAGTAATCACACTTGCAACCAGTTAAAATGGAGAAAAGTTGACTCAACCTTTGTGTTGTGTGTCACACTGAGCATGGAGAAAAGAAATGTAAAGAGTTGTCTGTGGATTTGAGAGAAAAAATTGTGGAAATATTATCCACTGTGCACAATATTATCAAGAGGTTTACAGCCAGTGGCACTGTAGCTAACCTCCCTGGACGGAAAAAGCAAAATTAATGAAAAATTACAACAAAGGATTGTTCGAATGGTGGATAAAGAACCCTGATTAAACAAATTCAAACTGATCTGCAGACACAGGGACGCTATGGTAGGAGACCCAGGAGGACACCACTGCTGACACAAAGGCATAAAAAAGCAAGACTGGAGTTTCCCAAAACGTACATGGCAAGACCACAATCCTTCTGGGAGAACGTACTGTGGACAGATGAGAAAAACATAGAGCTTTTGGTAAAGGACATCATGGCAGTGTTTACAGAAAAAGAAATGAGGCCTTCAAAGAAAAGAACACAGTCCCTACAGTCAAACATGGTGGAGGTTCAAAGATGTTTTGGGGTTGCTTTGCTGCTTCTGGCACTGGATGCCTTGACTGTGTGAACGGTATCATGAAATATGATGATTAACAAAGAATTTTGGGACACAATGTAGTGGCCAGTGTCAGAAAGCTGCGTCTCCACCAGAGGTCATGGGTCTTCCAGCAGGACAATGACCCAAAACACACTTCAAAAAGCACTCAGAAATAGTTACAAACAAAGCACTGAAGATTTCTGAAATGGCCAGCAATGAGTCCAGATCTGAACCCCATAGAGCACCTGTAGAGAGATCTCAAAACAGCAGCTGGGAGAAGACATCCTTTAAATCTGAACTACCTGGAGCAGTTTGCAAAGGAAGAGTGGTCCAAAATTCCAGTAGAGAGGTGTAAGAAACTCATTCATGATAACAGGAAGCAATTGATTTCAGTTATTTTTTCCAAAGTGGGTGCTACCAAATATTAAGTTAAGGGTGCCAATAATTTTGTCCAGTATATTTTTTGGGTTCTGTGTGGAACTGTATCAGACTAAACCATTTGCAACTGCAACAATTTTTTTGAGAGAAGGGTTACATTTTCTGACAGAACTGCAAGGGTGCCGATATTGTTGGCCATGTCTGTAGATAAATAAAAATGTTCTTCAATCACATTTGATTAAAACACAATGGAATAAAATAAGCATATCATCTTTGATTAAAGTAATTGGGGCATTTTCAGATCTCTGTTATTTTTTGTTTTGCTCTGAAACAGAAATTCAAATGGCTTTAACTCTCCACACAGAAAACTGAGAGAAACGCTGTACACGCATATAACAAACCTGTGTCACCTTATTAAATACACCAGACATCTATCTTCCTTTTATGACAGATATGCCACATTATGGTCAAAAATTGCTTAGAGACAGTATGACATACAGGAACAGAGTCCTTGCCAAACCTTTTTTTTTTAATCAAACCTTTACTTAAAGCTGTCATCAGATGCCCATTTTCCAGTTGATATGATTCTTTAGGGTCTTAATGAAAAGTCTATAATATACTTTGGTTAAAAATTCTCAATGGTTGTGTAAAACAACACCCTTTTTATCTTCTTTATCTTTTAGCTCTGCAAAAATCATCCCTTTCTGACGGATTATTCCTTTAAATGCAAATGAGCTCTGCTCGCCCCGCCCCTCTCTTCTCTCTGGAGTGACGAGCCTGTTTACTTTAGCCGCATTTAGCCGTGTTTAGCCGCTACACTTGCTAACTAGCACTTTCTTAGGAAAGGCGATTGCAAAGATTCATAAAAAAAACTCTTATACTTACTTCTGCTGTAAGTGAAGCTGGATCATGAATGATTCACGCGAACATAGACGCACTTATGTAGATTGGGAGGCGCATTTCCTTCACAAACAAATGTAATCCACTACATTTTCAATGGCTCAGATGTTGGGAGTAAATGACGACCACTATGTTCATTATTACATCCAGCAACACAACACCTCAATCCCTCAATCAGAGATATTCTTGTCTAACTTACATCCCTGCTCCGGCATTAAAACAATGGAGGTCGGACTGTTACAGCTAATTTATGACTGGTCTGAGGTAAGACGCTCATGTCAGTCAACTATCGTGGGAGCGGCGTCACGCCAACAGGCATCTGAGAATGGCTCCAATGGGAATACACATTTGTTTATTTTATTTTTAACACAAATGAGTTAATAATTGCTCAAGCTAAAGACATAAATTCATTGAAGACAATAGAGTGTTTTTATGAGGCACCATCAGTCTGCCATATTGGCGGCATTGAACGTAAACATTATTATTGCTGCTGAAAATTATTGTCAATTATTGTAATGTTTTGGGCTGTACTAATCTGGGGAAGAAAAAACATTTGGAGTACTATCCACCTTTTTCCCATAAGGGTGTGTGCAGCCATTTGTAACACGTCCAGCAGTTTTTAGTTGTACAAAACAACTTGTTTTGCAGCTTGATATTGCAAATTGTTGTGTCATACCTATTATTTTAATGTATTAATGTATTATGAACACACTGGTTTGTAGTGCAAACAGTTTTACAATTTGCTGTACGTTGTAGTTCTTCTTGTTACTATAGCGGATAATGAACCAGAAGTCTTGCCCCTATAGGTTACTTCCACATAAAGAATAAGATGGATAGACTGCCAAAAGTTGTAACAAATCAAGGAGATGAGTGCAAAAAAAAAAAAAAAGCTGTCTGAAGAACAAAAGGTGTTTGTTTGTTCTTATCATTTCATTTAGGTGAAATCATTTTACATTTCAATCAGGAAGGTGAAATATTATGCTGATATCTATTAATAGGGTAGACAGTTGGTACACTTTTTGCTTTTTCCATTACCACACCAAAACTAGAGATTTTCCATATGACATTTACTTTTTATAAGACATTTCTTCTATTAAAATAATAATAATTATTAACATCCATAAGTAGGTCATATTTGCCACAATTAGCTCAAAACACAAGAAGCTTATCTGTTCCAGACACCCATCCATAATGTTGTAAAGCTGCCTAACCAATTTATTGCAATAATATAAAACACCTTTAAAAATGAGAATTCAAGAGTTTTTATTTGATTATTTGTTTAGTTAAAAGTAGTTCATTTGTAAAACGTTCTACAGTAATGGCAAACAGCGATACAATATTTAATTTCAGTTCATCATTTGGTAACAATTTACAATACGTGTGCACAAATATGCATTAATTCATGCTTAATTAATGCACAGATAATCACGAGTTAATGTATAATTCATGAAGAACTAAACCATTTATTAATGATTACTACATCAGCAACTAATGAACATTCTATATGATTCATAAATTAAGTAATCAATAAATTGTTATTAGTTAAATGTGTCATAATGTATTAATTCCATAATAACTTATTTTATTAACTAATGATTCATATGTTAATTAGCACAGTGGTTAAAGCTATGTAGCTTCCAGTTGTCTGCTTTAAATACTCATTAGTTAATGATTTGCAAATGTATCCTTATGTTGTGACTTTACTTGTTGAGGCACAGAACTATTAACTAATTATTAAGTAATATGTCATTGTGGTTATGAATATAGAATTAGTTAATCATGTGCCTAAATAAGTTGGAGCCATGCATTTTCATGGGTTGAAGCCATGCATTTCAATTTCCGGTTGTCTGCCTTAATTAATCATTACCTAATGATTTGCAAAGATATCATTATGTAATGACTTTACTTGTTGAGGCACATGACTAACTACCTAATTCTAAATCCATAACCACAATGACATATTACTTAACAATTAGCTAATAGTTCTGTGCCTCAACATGTAAAGTCATAACTTGATGTCTTTGCAAATCATTAGCTAATGATTAATTAAAGCAGACAACTGGAAGATGAAATGCTTGGCTTCAACCTACTGTGGTAATTAACACATGAATTTACACTATTAGTTAATAAAATAAGTTATTAAGGAATTAGTACATTATGATGCATTTAACTAATAACAATTTATTGATTAATTAATCTATAAATCATATAGAATGTTCATTTGTTGCTGCTGAAGTAATTATTAATAAATGGTTTAGTTTTTTATAAGTTAAATATTAACTCATGCATTAGTTAAGCATGAATTAATGCATATTTGTGCACACGTATTGTAAAGTGTTACCCATCATTTTAATAGCAACAGTTGAGAAGTTGAGTACAGTAAACAGTAAAACAGTGAAAAACATTGAATAATTGCAAACAGCAATAATAAAACAGTTCAAATGCAAACAATAACTTAATAAACATGACACAAGTCATGCAATATGTCAGGTTTTAGAGCACAGATTAAGGTTTTATAATAATGTAAATTACCTTTAACAGTCATGTAAGGATGAGAAGCTATTCCATGTGGAAAAATTACCTTAGAAAAAAAACTTTCACTGATATTTTCGTACTGGAGAATCACATACTTTGAATTTCCCACGATCGAAGAGGCCACTAATACACACGTGCGAAGCAAATACCACAGATCAGAGTAGTTGTGCACGCAAGTTATCTTTACCACCTTTTCATTTTAGTTTGTCATAATATTGCGCTCTTTCATGCTTACTAAGCCCTCTATATGATTTAGCAGCTTCCACATGTTTTTTCCTATGTTTAGACAGCATAAATTAGCAGAATAGCATTGTTACGTCCAAGGACGTATTAATTAATTTATTATTGTATCTGGTGTAGTTGTTTTTCTCTATGCTCTGTGTCTTCTGCTCTCCAGGCTCCTCCCACTCTCTCTCTCACTACCAGGGAGCTGATTGCAGCTCCAGCTGCAGGAGGTTAACACCAAGGAGGGAAGCAGCTTAAAAGCAGATCTCAACAGCCAGCAGATGAGAAGTTCTCCAGAGCTGTCGGGTGTCCTGCTCAGTACAATTTGTTGTTGTGCTTCATTTTTTGGTCTTACCATCATAACCGGTTGTACCTTATTTTCCATTTCTTCTCCTGTTTTGCTTAGCTGCTTTTATTAGTTGCTGAGATTAACTTCCAGCCTAAAGCACTGTGGCTTTGAGCGTTGTAGATTCATACTCATGTGCAAGTAGATACTCATATGCCTACAGCTTATGGTACATCTGTATCATTCTTCTTTTTCTTGTGTGTGTTAAATTATCATTGAAGATTGTTTTCTCTTTCTGTTTCTCTCAGGGGAACCGTAGGGAGGTGCCCGGCCCTTTTATTTATTGTAACCCCCATTTTTCTCCTGTTTTTCAGTTAGTCAGGGAGTGAGTGTATATTTCTGTTGTTGATTTGTTTTTGTTTTGTGAGATTATTAAGTCGAACCACTCCTAAGTTAGAGGGGAATTTTTGTTTGTTGTTTTCTTGCCTGGCTGCTCCTGAACTTGTGTTCCCTTCCTTGTTTGATTACTTTGTTGAATAAAAAAAAAATGAATATAAAGATAATTGTTGTCTTTGTGGTACGGCGGCAGGACCCCCGACTTAAAAGCTCATTCACATAATGCTACGTTTCTTCATCCCCTAGACACTGTGTGGGACGTAACATTATTTGGGGGCTCGTCCCTTTCAAAATTTATGGCTCAGTTGAGAGCTGGTACTTTTGCTAATTTGGTGTTGTTGTGACATTTCCTATTTTATAGGAGTTCATTTTGCATTTGACCATTTTCAAAAAACGAGAGAATCACGTAATAAAATTTTGTAGCTTGTCTGAATTTGACATTTTTGGCTGCTTTCATTTTTTTTAGGGTGAGGGCAGAGTGTGTGAAATGGATTTTGATCTTTTGGCATTTACTCTTTCACCAACGACTGAAGTTTTTAATCGATGCAAGAAGAAAGAGTTGTTAATTGCTGAGTTCTTCAATGTCAAGGTAACTAGGGGTGCTGTCAAAGCGGTTATCAAACAGGAGTTATATAATGAGTTGGTGAGTACAGGTGTTTTACCCGCTGAAGAAGATGTGGTAGGAGAAGAAACTTCTGCTTCAGGCTTTCTTGTTCCTGCTGTGTCTCAATTAGATCCACTGACTGCAATTAAGTTAAAAGAGCTTGACTTAGAGCTTAAAAGGCAAGAACATGATATTAAAGTGGTACAGCTCCGTACTTGTGAGGTTGAGGCAAATAGAGACATTAAGCTTAAAACGCTTGAGTTGGAAGCAGCTGCTTTAAGTAGGAAGCCTCCTGTTCCTCGCCCATGCACTAGGGTTCCTTCCTCACCAACGTTTCAGCATGTCCAGTCACAATCCAGTACATTTAACTTTGATGCCGTAAGTAGTGGCCAGCCAAACTTTGACGTTGTGAAGTATGTAAAATTAGTTCCTCCTTTCAGAGAGTCAGAGGTGGATTCATACTTCATTGCTTTTGAACGAATTGCTGCTAAGTTAGAATGGCCAAAAGACATGTGGGGGCTTTTGCTCCAGTGTAATTTAGCAGGTAAGGCCCAGGAAGTCTGCTCTTCTCTTCCAATTGAGCAGTCTCTTGATTATGAGATTGTCAAAGCTGCAGTGTTGAGAGCTTATGAGTTGGTTCCCGAAGCTTACCGTCAGCGGTTCCGAAACTTAATGAAAACAGCCAAACAGACATATGTAGAGTTTGCACGAGAGAAGAAATCCCTTTTTGAGAAGTGGTGTTTCGCAAATAAAGTGACTATTGTTTAGATCCAGGTCATCTAATTTCCGATTGTAGAGCATGGAAACAGAAAAGTATGACTGGAAAATCTAAAAGTGTAGGTTTTGCCCAAGCTGTTGTCACCCCTGAAACTTCTATGCCAACTAAGAGTACAGGGTATGAACCTTTTCTGTTTACTGGTTCTGTTTCTCTTGGTGCTGACACTCCAAGTAAGTCTGTCTCAATACTGAGAGATACAGGAGCAAGCCAATCATTCATTTTAGCAGACATTTTGCCATTCTCAGCAGAAACTTACTGCGGTACTGATGTTTTGGTCCGAGGAATTGAGTTAGGATGTGTAAGGGTGCCAGTGCATGTGGTTCACCTTAAGTCTGATCTAGTTACAGGTACTGTTTTTCTTGGGGTGCGATCCGAGCTGCCTGTAGAGGGAGTAAGCCTTATCCTCGGGAATGACTTAGCAGGTGGTAAGGTCTCCTAACCCTAACCCATTTCCTATTGTTGTTGATACACCAGAGCCCTCTGACTCTGACGTTGCCGTTTGTTTTCCTTCTGTGTTCCCTGCTTGCGCAGTAACCCGTGCACAGGCACAAAAGTGGGAGGAGGAGGTCAATCTTGCTGACTCATTTCTGAGCCCAGCAAAAGACCCGGTGGAGTGTACTCTATCCATTGAACCACCAGTAGCTCCTGATGTTTCTGTGAACTCTGATTTAAGAGTGGAGGCTTTAAAGTTTAGCAGAGAACAGTTAAGTGCAGCTCGGAAGTCTGATAAATCTCTGGCATCCTATGTTGAAGCAGCTGTTCAGTCAGATGACTTACCTGATGCTAGAATAGCTTTAGTTTGGGAAGACGGGGTTTTGATGCGTCATTGGAGACCGCATCGGGCTGATAAAGCTTTGACTGTCCGTCAAATTGTTGTGCCTTCTGATTATCGTTCCCAGGTATTGCAGCTGGCCCATGAGCACCCTCTCTCTGGTCATCTTGGGGTTAACAAAACCTACAAACGAATTTCCCAATACTTCTTTTGGCCTGGCCTGAAGTCTAGTGTTTCCAACTTTTGCAGATCTTGCCATGTCTGTCAGCTTGCTGGTAAGCCGAATCAGACCATACCTTCTGCTCCCCTCCATCCAATTCCGGTAATGGGTGAGCCTTTTGAACGTTCGATTCTAGATTGTGTTGGTCCACTGCCAAAATCTAAATCAGGGCACCAATACATTCTAACGCTGATGTGTACTGCCACTCGTTTTCCAGAAGCTGTCCCTCTTCGCACTCTCAAGGCCCATGCTATAGTAAAGGAGGTGGTGAAGTTTTGTTCAACGTTTGGATTGCCCAGAGTGGTTCAAACAGATCAAGGTACTAATTTCACCTCAAAGGTCTTTGCTCAAGTATTGAGGGAGTTAGGGGTTGCTCACAAGATGTCCAGTGCTTACCATCCAGAGTCTCAGGGTGCTCTGGAACGTTTTCACCAAACCCTAAAGTCAATGTTGCGTGCATATTGTCTAAGTACGGGCAAAGACTGGGTTGAGGGTTTGCCAGTGCTGATGTTTGCTGTAAGAGAAACGGTGCAAGAGTCACTGGGGTTCAGCCCTGCTGAACTTGTTTTTGGTCACACGGTCCGTGGACCCTTGAAATTGTGAGCAGTTGTTGTCAAAAGTGAGCAGTTGTTGTCAAAAGACCCAGTGTCTAGTAATATTTTAGACCATGTAAGTGCTTTCCGTGAACGTCTTCATAAGGCTTGTGAGATAGCAAAGTCCCATCT